>NC_143395.1:170982252-171282252 GCF_052110815.1 Crocodylus siamensis | reverse complement strand
AAAGGAAAAAATGGAAAGAAGAGAACAAGATGTTGGGATAGAAGCAAAAAGTTATAAGCGCAAGAGAACATTCCCCTCAAATCCAGAATGAAACAGAAAATTCCCAAGAGCCACCTAGAAAACATCTGCGGAGAGAGCGTTTTACAGCCTTCTAATGGCTCTTGCACAGAGCAGGGGTTGTCAACCAGAGGTACGCATACCCCTGGGGGTACATTGGAAGGCCCCAGTAGGTACACGGCAGCAGTGCAAAAAAAGTCATTGGCACTTCCGGTTTTGCCACCTGCACTTTTTGTTTCACTGCCAACACTTCCAGTTTTACTCGTTGACTGCCTGTTGGGGAATGCTCACCCCCTCCCACTCACTGATCACCCACTGGGGGGCTCCCTGCTTCTTGACCAGCCACCGGGCGTACACTGATGAAAAAGGTTGAAAACTAGGGCTGTGCAAAGCTTTGGTAGCCGATTCAATTCAGAGGAGATTTGGCCCGATTCAGCAGCTGAATCTCCAAATCTGAATCAAATTGGGAGACCCATTAAAAGATCCAAATTGAATTGGAAACCTCTAAATCGATTCAAAGAGATTCAGAGATTTCGAAGGCTTGCAGCAAACTGAAACTGAGAAGAGGGAGGGGAATGTGGTGATCTTCCATACAGGCAGTCCTTGACTTATGACAGTTGGGATTATGGCAAATGACATGACCTTTATAAATTTCAACTTTACAATGAATTTTGACTTTACAATGTTGGACACAGCTGCCTCCAGCTGGTAAGTCTGTTGTGGTGGGTGGAGGGGGAAGGGAAGAGGCGTGGGGGGGAGCAGATCAATGCCCCCACTGCAAGGGAGGGATTGGGGCTGGGGCTGGGGCTGGGACAAGCTGCCCACCTCGGGTAGGGGGGCATGGGACTTGGAGAGAGGGGCTCCCACCACTCTGCGACACCATACACTGCCAGTCTGGGACCTACTCTTCTGGTGGCACCTCTGGCAGCTCTCGCCACCGATCCAGGAGAGCATGGGAGTGGGCATGTGCCCCCAGATCTGTGAAGGATGGGCTGGGCTGCACTCCATATGGTGGGCAGAGTCAGGGCTGTACTCTGGGAGGCGAGCCCCAGTTGCCTGCCACTGGGTTTCACTCCATAGGGCAGGTGGAGCTAGGTCTGCGCTCCCAGTAGCAAGCCCCTGCTGCTGTACTGTGCTCTGCAGGGTGGGCAGAGCCAGGGCTGTGTTCTGGGAGACTAGCCCCAACCACCTACTGCCAGGCTGTACTCCATGGGAAGGTCAGAGCCAGGGCTGTTCTCTGGCCCCAGCCTCAGCCAGAAGCGTAGCCCTGACTCTGCCCACCCCACAATGTGAAGCCCGGCAGTGGGGGATTACCACCCTGAGTGCCATACTGGCTCCACCCATCCTGTGGAGTGCAGGCTGGCAGTGGGCAGCTGGGGCTAGGCCCCCCAGAGTCCAGCCCTGGGTCCACCCACCTTGCAGAGCATAGCCTGGCAGTAGGCTGTTGGGGCTAGCCTCCTGGAGTGCAGCCCAGCCCACCCCATGCAGATCTTGGGTCACATTCCCACTCCTATACCCTCCTAGACCAGCAATGAAAGGCACCAGAGGAGCCAACAGAAGAGCAGCTCCCGGACTGGTGGCATGTTGCGGCATGCAGTGGCAGGAGCCTCCCTCCCTGAGTCCCATGCCCCCCCACCCCAGCTGGGCATCTTGTCCCAGTTCTATCCCCAATTTCTCCCTCGCTGTAGGGGCATTGATTTGCCCCACCCATGCCAATTCCCTCCCCCCTCCATCCACCACAGTAGACTTACCAACTGAAGGCAGCTGTATCCAGCGCTGTTGAGGCCTGTATAGTTTATGGCCGAATCTCCAAATCGGCGCCAAATCTCTGAATCTGAATCAACTGAATTGAATTGGGACATTGATTCAAATCACTGAATCGAATCACTGTCCCTCTGAATCTGAAGCATATACTTGCCACTTCACACAGGCCTATTGAAAACCCCTGACAGAGAATGATAAGTTATTGCAGTCAGTGAGTGGTAGATTACATACCACTGTTGTGTTCAACATGTAGCCCAGGTAACTTGGGTATATACTCCCCTTCTCCAATTGAAGGAGTTGTTAGCTGGCAGGTGTGCTGTGCGGTGGGAACTGCAGACCACTCAGTTTCCCTCTGTCCCTATAGAATCACCCAGGAAAGTCAGGGGACTTAACTATACACATTTATTTACATTAACTTATCACAAGGGAAAGGAACATGGATATCAACATATATACAATGTATATATATATTTATAAGATATCTAAACCAGTAACATAAACAATACCCTCTGAGTAAATGACATTAAACCTTATACCAGTGTTCCAGGTACAGGTAAGTCACTGGTAAGAATCTGATCTGAAAAAGATAAACCTCAAAGATAAACAATCCTGAGGTGATACCCCAATGCCCTTAGGCTTTTCCCAAGCCCTACAAACAAGCTGGTAACTTTAGGGGGTCCTCCCAGTGGGACCTCCCCTTTTAGGAGCCCTTAACTAATCGGGGGGGACTCCCCTCCCCTGTGGGAATCCTCTTTTCCCTGCAATTCATGGCTCCCAGGCCTGGAGGATGGTCCTCATCCTCTGCGCCAGGCTGCTCTCTTGCCTGCAGTGGGCTTTGGTGGGGGGGTCGCTGTCCCCTGGAACAGGGCTCTGCTATGCAGGGCTTTTGGGGCCCCTGGCTTGGCCCTGTCAGCTGGCTCAGTAGCCTGATCACTGTCTGGCTCTCTGAACTCAACCTTTTGCTACGGGTCAGAGGCCTGGGGTGCCTCGTGCAGCACCAGGCTCAACCCGCTCCCAGACCCTCCGTGCAGTGTCTCCTGCACCCAGCTCCCAGCCTCATTTTGGGGGTTGAGGACCTGAGACGCCCAAGTGCTCCAAAGGTCCTACTCCATGCACCATCCTGTGCACTGTGTCTCTGGCCACACGCCAGAGGTTGCAGACCCGAGCTGCCTCACACAGCTCCCAGGGTCTGGACACCATGTGCCATGCTGCACACAGCTGCTAGAACCATCTGCCATTCCCCGCTGATGGAAGTCTTCAGGGGCACTTCTGAGCTACTGCTTCACCCTGCTAAGCAGCTCTTCTGAGCTCTTCTAAGCCCCACTCTTCTCTCTCTCCTGGATGTGCTTCCCTCATGCTGGGCACACATGCTTTTATATGCTCCAGGGCTCCGCCCTTGAAGTCTTTCAGACTTGAGTGTTACAGTCTTCAATCAGGTCCATGGGGGGGGGAACTCCTCTCCCCCTCCCCACAGGAAAGGGGTGTGACTGAACTCCTCTGGCTGCTTCCTGATTGGGGGATGAGCTCCACCAATCAAAGCAGCAAGATTTCAAGCCTGGGACTCAACCCAAGCTCCAAAACCCAAGCCTGCTACAAACAAAAAAAAGAGTCCCAGTCCTGTTCACATACATACGAACATAGTTCCATAGATGGAATTTCTTGACCATATTCTTTTTTCTGTTAAGCAGTCTTCAAGAAAAAATTGTAAAATGAAATCAGTATTGCAAAATCAAGCACTCAGAAGGGAGGAAATGCCATATTATGATTGATTGTGCAACCTTTATTCGACTCCTGTGTATGCATATCTGATTACCAGGGATCCTGGTTTTCCCTGATTTAAAAAAAGGGAGATTTTCTGATAAAAAGCCCAAAATCTGTGATTAAAATGAAAGGCCACTATATATTTAGGTATCAGTTGAACACAGTGGCGATGTGAAGGGAGTGCATGGGGGTGCACATGCACCCCCTGTGAGCACTGGTGCACCCCCTGACAGGCAGCATTCCCCATTTATGTGATGGGGGGCAGGCAGGAGCACTGGTACCCCCCTGAGAGAGCCAGTCAGGGAGTGAGAGAGCCAGGAAAAGCACTGCTGGCACTTCTGGACACACCCCTGGCCCTTCTGAGCATGCCACTTGCACTTCCAAGTCAGCGTGATCTGCCACAGGGCCCCCCAGTCCTCGGTCGCTGACTGAAGGCATAAATTGCCCTTGGTTGAACACAATGTTTTCTTGGTATATTTACAATTTTAAAGCAATTTGGAAGCCTACCAGTACCTCAATAATTATAATAAAATAAATTCTAAATACCTATATATTTTGGAATTTGATTTTGGGTTTTTTAATCATGAAAAATCAGAGCTCCCCCTTAGCTCACAGAATACAGGTCCAGGGCCCTCATTCCCTCATCCTGATCTTGCTCCTCTCCCCTCACTCCCCCCCCCCACAGCTTCCTGACCCTTCTGGTGCCCCTCACTGCCCCCCCAGCCCTACCAGAGGGGAACTCCAGCTGTCAGGGCTATGGGACCAGGAATCCAGGCCTGGCCCCCTCTACCCCACTGCCTGCTAATGTGGGCTTGGGCAGGGTGGGGCCAGCTCTTCACTGCTGCACACACTCCTGGGAGGGGGGCAGGGGAGCCCTGTGCCCCCAGATCTATGTGCAGGATAGGGGTGGGCATGGACTGCCTGCTGTGGGCTTGGGCTCCTGCCCTGCTGCCCTTACCCAGGGCCTCCATAGTCTAGCAGGTGTAACCCAGCCTCACAGGGCAGAATGAGGTGGCACAGGAAGCTCCTTATTACTGCCCTGATGAGGCATCCCTTGAGTTCACAGCAGCAATGAAGGGCACAACCCTGCACCACTGCCCCCATTGCTGTTGCGCATACAGAGGAGATGTCGCCAGGGCAGCACGGAGGTTTTTTGTTTTTGTTTTTTTTGCACTGGTCCTGAAAGCACTGCAATACCAAGTCAATGCATGCACCACCCAACACCAAAAAAAATCTGCTCAATATAGACCTCCTATGGAGGACATATTAGAGACAATCGCCCTGGGAAACCCACCTGATTGATCATGGTGTCTCCCCTCTGGGGGCCCAGGACGGTCCAAGGCAGCACAGAGCTCATAGCGGCAATGAGAGTCCTGCTGTGCCCTGCACCCTCTGGGCTGTGAAGGCCTTGGGGGAGGGCAGCAGGACAGAGAGCCTGAGCCTGTAGCAGGCAGCCTACCCCACCCCCACTCTGTTCACAGATCTGGGGGGCACAGGCCCCTCCTGCCCCCTGGGTGTGAATGCAGTGGTGGGGAGCTGGCCCCACCCTCCGCCCCCTGACAAGCTGCCTGTGGCCCCATTCCACTCCCCACCACGGCCCTGTGGCCATGCATTGCGGCCCCAGGCCCCAAGCCCCAGGCTGTGTAGCAGCCCCAGCCCTGCCCAACTCCCTCCCTAGGGTGTCCTCAATCTCCCTACCCTCCCCCAAATTACCTGTGGGAGCTGCTTTCCAGGCTGCCTGGTGGCCATGTGCATATACATGCGCATGGTACCCCCTGCCTGACCACCCTCCTCCCCCTCCCTCCCATCCTCTTGCAGGCTGAAACTCTTCCAGCCTGTAGAGAGCTCTTTCCAAAACTGCAAATTCTGCAGGATTCTCTGTTAAAATGAGAAATCCATGTTTTCATCAGGTAAAGAGGGGAAATTCAAGTTTTTTTTTCATTTTTCCGAATGGAAAACCTGGATCCCTGCTGATTACACAAGAGCATTTTTCTACAAGATAACTGACTTAGTCACTGGACACTTTTATAGAACTGGAGAAATGATATCGATCCCTGACTCTGCCAGGAGTCCCTATACAATACAATACAAAAAAACCTTCAATCAAACTTTTTATAGTTGTTCATTAGCTGTGTGTTCCCCATGTTCTAGATGCCTAACTTTAGACATAAAATGTCAGTTCTGCTGAAATGCTAAGCAGTCACATCAGCAACTAATGTCAAAGGTGCTCTGAAAATAGGAAAGATAAAAAATCAGTTTCTTGATATCTCAAATTCGGCATCCAAGTATTAGTGTCCACTTTTGGACATAATTACCTTTACCCAAGTTCTTCACCATAATATGGAAGCAACTCCCTTTTGCCTTTCACAAGTGTCATTAAGACAAGCTTATTAACAAACATGCAGGATTTTGATAATATAGCGTATAATCTGGTGCAGAGATTGTAAAGTATGCTAAAAACATGAAATAAGACCATAAGCTGAATGAGGCTAAGAAAAAAATACTGAATATCTGGTCCATCCTCTGCATAAGCTTTATAGAAATGCTAAAATATTATCTTGTAATTAAAGAATACCACAGTGCACAGACAATCTAAATGAGATGCCATAACTTTTAAGTCCTTTATTTTGAACTTTGTTTTTTTAAATATTGTTGTATGTAATCATATATAAAGCATTTTTCTACCAAATTACCACTGTCTAACCAATGATGGTTCTGACAAAATAGTATTATCTAGTCTGAGCTACTTGATTTTAGACCTTAAATATTTAATCCTAAAAAACAGAATTTTAATTTCTCAATTTCTCTACTCTGTTAGCAGTCAAAGTTGATAAGGCCCAGCATACTAACACGTGGCATTAATTTGATATCTTTGAAGAATCAATCAGAAAGTGAAACTCTTCCTGATAATATTCACATGAACATTTCCTGCTGATATTCACAACATAATCATAATCAATGACTGTCTTATGAGTCAGCTTAATACTTTGATCTGTAGTTCCCTCCTGATTGTTCTCTTCAAAAACCACAATATAGGAATCAGGAAACCACATTTTAAAGGCCATTCAAAAGCAGACAACATTGAAAAGGATCAAAGTCAGTAGAGCAAAATGTTTTAACTTCTTAGTATTATGTCTGTCATATCCCATCAAACAAAACAACAATTTAGAGTAAGTTAAGTAGAATAGGACCAAACATGACCTAAAGAGTCTTGCAAGGAGGCTCCATGTATAGACTGTCCCCACCCACATAAAAATGTATTTCTCTAGTCTCATTACTCCTTTCTTCTGAACCTCGTGGAGCGTTCTCCACAGAGCCTGGGTACTGATGGGTAACATCCCTTTCCTAAACCTACACAACGTCTCACAGAAAGATAACAGAACCCTTAATCTCCTAGCTCATATGATCTTCCCATATTTTTTCTCTCTTTGCTGGGCAATCTATTGCGTAAATGATGTCCTTTGTTTAGTTCAGTTCCAAGAGCCCTGTTGTCCTTTCTCCAACTGTACGATCAACAGTTTTATATTTTATTCCCTGCCTGTCTTCCCACATCTTATGCCCCTCCCTCCCCCGCCCACTGCACATTGAGCTGCAGGAGGAGGAGTGGATTGCATAAAGATATATAGGATAATCCTGATGTACCAAAACAGACCAGCCACATGTAGCACAAGTGGCACATCCAAAGAGATGTAGCACAACTAAATAGGAAATGCAAGATAAAGGGGATTTAAATTAACATGGGAGCTGCTTCTTTCTGATCTTACCACAACCTGAAAACATAAACACACAAAAGTCTCAGAAAAGACAGGTTTGGTATTTAAAAAGACCTAAACGTAGATACCCTGTACTATCTTAGTTTGTGTTTGAGACCTGACACATTGACATGAGTATGATCTGCCTTCTTGTCTGTCTTTTATATATGCTCATAACAAAAGAAATATTTGCATGCTGTTTTTTTTAATGGAGGGTCACCCAGCATAGTTTACTTCGGTTGAACTCAAACGTGTAGTATTTATTCTGAAGGTCATATGAAGATGAAGAGTACTATCTTCTCAACGTTGGTTTTAGTGGGGGTAAGTAAGGAGAAGTAGCAGGTAGGCCTGTGTGAAAGAATTACAATTCGCTTTGGATTCAGATTCAGCCAATTTGGGGGACAGTGATTTGATTCCGTGATTCAAATCACTGTCCCAAATTGATTCAGCCAAACCTGATTCAGAGATTTAACTTCTGCCGAATCATTCAAATCTCTGCATTGCACAGGTCCCATCCCCCACCCACTCTCCCAGCCCTGGCAATGGCTGCCCCACCCACTCCAGCTCCTGGCTCTTTGGGAAAAAAGGCACCACTTCACTGGGTGCTGCAAGGCAGGGGGGGAGGTGTTCCCCACTGCCCCCTGATGCCCCACACCATGTGGGAGGCTCTGCCACAAGCCCCTCAACCCCCACCCACTATCCCAGCCCCCCCCATGGCTGCCCGCCTGCCCCAGGCTCCAGCCCTTTACAAAAAAAACCCCACACTCTCCGGCTCCTGCCCAGTGGAGGGGGCAATCCCTGCTGCCCCCCTCACTGCCCCGCACTGTGTGGGGGACTCTGCATGAGCCCCCAGAAGCCCTGAGGCTGCTGCAGCAGCTGATGAGCTCAGGGTATGGGGGTTTGGGGGGGGATTGGGGGTTTTTTTCTTAACGGGCCAGAACTGGGGTCGGCAGGGCAGTCATGGGTGGGCTGGGAGATTGGGCTATGGTCATGGAGCTCGTGGCAGCATGGGGCAGTGGGGGGCAGCAGGGATTGCCCCCCTGCCCAGCAGCACCTGGTGAGTAGGGGCTTTTTTTTAAAGGGCTGGGAGCTGGGGTGGTGGGACAGGGGGGCTGGTGGCGTGGGCAGGGGTCAAGGGGTGCTCAGGCAGCTGGGCAAGCAGACAGGGGATGGGGCCTGGCAGGGGTCCCCCCGTGGTCCCTTCCTCCAGCTTCCCCTCCCCCATCTCCTACTTACCAGCTTGGAGCTTTGGTCCAGCTCCCTGCTGCAGTGGGCAGGGACTGCCCAAATCGCTGAAGCTCTCTGAATCTTTTCCGAATTGATTCAGAGAGCTTCAAATTGATTTGGACCTTTTAATCAGTCTCCTGATTCGATTCGGGTTCAGAGATTTGGCCACCAAATCAGGCCGAATCTCCTCCAAATCAAATCAGCACCTGAAGTTTCGCACAGCCCTAGTAGCAAGAAGGAAAAGATAAACATTTATTTAGACGGAGAAAAAGAAAAGAAGAAAATTAGATTTTAACTTCTGCAGCAGGAAGAATGTTATATAGTGGTACCTATCCCTGCTTCTGCAGTAAAACAGATTATACCTGGATCATCTGTGCAGATATTAGAGGGGTATGAGGTATGTCATTCTAACAGATGACATAAAGGGAGCATCCAGACAAGTGCACACATGTAGTTTGTGACATGTCAAAACTGATTGAGGTACTGTAAGCCACATGCATTGCATGTGCAAGCATACGCTATGCTGCTAATATGCAGCAGGGCACCAAAATTTGACACCAGGAGCTCTGAAATTTTAACCTACTTTTTATTTATGGCAGCACCAAATTCTTCCTAAGGTGAAAAAAAAGTGTAAGTTATGGTGTTTCTGTTGTGCACAGCAAGAATACCTAAAAAGGAAAATTAAAAAAAAGGAAAAATCATGATATCATTTTTAAGTGTCTCCCAGAGTTCTTGGTTCCTCTAGCGTGCTTGGGTATTTTGAAATGAGTCATATCTCCTCCATATCCCTCTTGCAGCACAATCATTAAATGAAGACATACAAAGTTGCTTCATATCTGAATATCCCTTGGTAGCAGAAACAGCCATAATTGGACTACTAAGAGGCCTTTAGATCTACTCAACTGCCATCCCCATGTTGAATATAGGACTTCAAAGCCATTTTCCTTTTTTCAGTTCCATCATACATTAGTGAGGTGGGTTTGGTCAGAACTTCCAGCAGCACCCTCTGCTATATCCATTTCCCACTTGCATCATTTATTATCACTAAAGTTGAATAAAGTTGATTTGAATGAGGCTCCATGTGACACCTGCTATGTACCTGGGTCTCACATACCTATCCTGTGTGATGCTGTGGGCTTCAGGATGTGCGCTGCTTCGACCCTTCCTGATTCTTATGCATGAAATTCTCTTTTGTGGCAACTTCTGTTACTTTTTCCAAAGTCACCCTCTAAATGATCTCCCTCTGTCTTATATGTTGTTTTTCATAAAGATCCAGTTCATACTTAGGAGGGTGAAAGGGAAGGGAAAGTGGAAAAGAAGGAGGAGGAAACAAGGTAATGAATCACCACAATAAGAGTCCCAAAACATAGAATCATGAAATCACAGAATTGAAGGACTGGAAGGGACCTGTAAAATCATCAGGTCCAGTCCCCTGCCATGGACAGGAAGTTATTGGGTTCAGATGAGCTCAACAAGGTGCCTGTCCAGCCTCATCTTGAACACCTCCAAGCATGGTGACTGCACCACCTCTGCTAGGAGCATGTTCCAGATTCTGGTAACGGTTACACACAAAATGTTTTTCCTTATATCCAGCCTGAATTTATACCTCTATCAGCTTATGCCCGTTAGTCCTCATCCTCCCTTGAGGTGCCTTCCTGAAGAGTTGCTCCCCTAGATCTTGATGCTCACCCCTGACATATTTGTAGGCAGCTACCAAGTTACATCTCAGCCTTCTTTTACTCAGCCTGAACAGGCCCAGTTCCCAGATTCTCTCCTCATAAGGCATATCCTCCATTCCTTTAATCATATGGGTGGCCCTTCTTTGTAACCTCTCAAGCTCATCCATATCCTTCTTGAAGTGCAATGCCCAGAACTTGAAACAGTACTCCAGCTGTGGCCTTACCAATGCCAAATAGAGAGGGAGGAGTACCTCCCCGGATCTACTGGCAACACATCAGTTGATGCATGCCAGAATTCTATTTGCCCCTGTGGCAACCTCACTGAACTGTTGTCTCATGTTCTTCTTCCACTTGATCGTGACCCCCAGGTCTTACACAGATGCTGTGCCAGCCCACTGACCACCACTCATTGTGTAGTTATGGTGAAGGTTCTTCCTACCTAGATGAAGAACCTTACACTTCTCCCTGTTAAACCTCATCTGATTTTGTTCTACCCATAAAACCAGTATGTCAAGGTTGTCCTGGATTTTTACCCTATCCTCTGATATGCCCATGTTTCCCCACAGCTTGGTATCATCTGCAAACTTAATCATTGAGCTTTCCACCCCTTCATCCCAGTAATTAATAACTATGTTAAAGAGCACAGGTCCCAGCACCAATCCCTGGGGAACACAACTGGAGATGGCCCTCCAGCATGAGCCCATCCCATCAATTACAACTCTTTAGGAGCAGCCTCTAAGCCATTGTCCACCCACCTCACTGTAGACTGGTCCAGCCCTGTACCCTCCAGTTTGGTTGAGAAAATTCCATGGGAAACAGAATCAAAGGCTTTACTGAAGTCTAAGTAAATGACATCAACCTTGTGTCCCTCATCCAGATGGTTAGTTACCTGGTTATAGAAGGACACTAGGTTTGTCATGCATGATCTACCCTTGATAAAGCCATGCTGGTTGCTTCTTAACACCCCATCAGTTACCAGCTTGTAATTGCTGGCCTCCTTAATAATTTTTTAAAAATTTTTACCCAAGACCAAAGTCAGACTGACTGGTCTGTAGTGTGCAAGGACATCCCTCTTCCCTTTCTTAAAGATGGGCAGCACGTTGGCCCTCTTCCAGTCATCTGGGACCACTCCCAAATTCCATGGCTCTTCAAACAACTTCGCTGCTGCTGCTATGAGATCAGCTAGTTCTTTCAGGACTTTCAGATGCAAGTCATCTGGCCCTGCAGACATGAAAACATCCAAGGTGTTGTAGGAGATCCATCACCTTCTGCACTGATTTCATGTAGTATGCTGTTTCCCCAATTCCCTGGGCCTATAGTCAGGTGAATAGTAGGGCTGTGTGAGGCTTCGGACAGAGCTTCAGATATGGAGAAGCTTTGGATGCTTTGGGGTCTGAAGCAGTGCATCCGGGTCGAAGAGCTGGCCTTGTTAGGCTTCCCAAATGGGTTCAGAGCCACCTTGGAGATTTGGCCATACGGTATAACGGGGAAACAATAAAATATCTATAACTTTGTTGGTTTTTGTCCAATTTGGATGAAATTTTCAGGGCTGATAAACTCTGCATAGAGCATAAAGCCTGCTAAGACTCAAGATGATCAGTGCAGGGGTTTGGGGGGAACAGAACCCCAAATTCTGAAAGCAAAACTCATGTCACGTCTAAGCGTTACAACACAGGGGGGTCAAAACTGCAGGGCTGGTAGCCCTTGCTGAGGCCACAAAGCCTGCCAAGCTTCAAGAAGATCTGTGCTGGAGTTTGGGAGGAACTTCCCCACAAACTGAGGACAAGCAAAACTGGTGCCATGGGTGCTGTGGGACTGCCTGTGTCTGTCTTGGGGTGGGGAGGGGAGACACTGCTGCATGCCTGGCTGCTAAGCTGCTATGTTCCCAGTTACCAATCAATCAATCATGATTCACTCAGGAACCAGGGACCAGCTCAATACACAGGCCCTAGCTACTACTAATGACTTAATGAGCAGCAATTAGCACCTACACAACCAGGCTAAGGAGAGGAAAGACTCAATACAGACAATCAAGTGCCCCAAGATGGAGACAGTCTTGGCACAAGTTTTGTCTCTCAGCAGCTGGGGGCGCAGGGCCCCAGACTCCCCCGCACCAATCTCAGCAGCTGGCAGGCATCACAGCAGAGACCACCACCCTTGCAGCTGTCACCCCGCTGCGCCTTAGCACACGCAGTGTCACCCATGGCACAAGTTTTTCTTGTCCACAGCTTGAGGTTCAGTTTCCCCCAAACCCCTGCACTGATCTCCTTGAAACTTGGCAGGCTTTGTGGCCTCAGTAAGAGCTACCAGCCCTGCAGTTCTGACCCCCCTGTGTTGTAACACACAGTTGTGACAGGAGTTTGGATTTCAAGAATTTTGGGTACAGTTCCTCCCAAACCCCTGCACCAATCTTCTTGAAACTTGGCAGGTTTCATGCTCTCAGAAGAGGCTACCATATCTGTAAGTTTAATCTAAATTGGACAAAAAAACAACAAAGTTATAGATATTTCATTGATTCCCCATTATACCCTATGGCCGGATCACCAAGGCAGCTCCTAAGCTTCGGAGCCACTTCGGCCAGATTGAGGCAGAAACCCAGTCCAGAGCTCTGAATCGGATCACGGCCATCCAAAGTGACTGGATCCAAAGCCAGATCATATCACTGCTGACTTGCACAGGTCTAGTAAATAGCCCCCATTTGATTTAAAAAATACCAATCTGAAATATGTATTTAGGAGCTCTGCCTTTTTGCAGTGATTGACTATGGGCTGCTTCTGAGTATTCAGTAGGGGTCCCACACTGGAGCCTGATTTCTTTCTTGTTCCCTATGTATCTATAGAAGGACTTTCTGTTGTCCTTTATTCTGGTTACCAGCTTGAACTCCATGCCTGCCTTGGCTTTCCGTGTCTCATATCTGCAGGCCCTAGAGATATAGGTGTATTCCTCTCTGGTTGCTGAACCATTCTTCCATTGCTTGTAAGTTTCTTTTTTTCTTTTTCAATAGCTCCTTAATATCCCTGTTGAGCCAAGCAGGTCTCTTGGACCCTTTCCTGCTTTTTGTCTGCATGAGGACGGCCTGTTTTTGAGCAGTGAGAATTGCCTCCTTAAGGAAGAACCATTATTCCTGAACTCCCAAATCATCCAGCTGCTGGTCACAGAGGGCCTCTCCAACTAGCCTCTTGAGTTGCTAAAGTCTGCCTTTCTGAAATCTAGGACTTCTGTTCTGATGACTGACTTCCCAGTCTTAGTGAATGGTGAAACTAATCAGGTAATGCTCACTGTTGCCCAGAGTACTATAAATCCTCAGGTCACCTATGGTGTCCTCCCTTTTAGTCAGCACTAAATTCAGAGTGTCCTTACCCCTAGTAGGCCCTTCCACAACCTGTCAGAAACAGATTGTCTGTTGTTGCCAAGAAGTTGGCTGATCTGTTGGAGGTGGCTGAATGGTGCTCCCAACAGATGTAAGGGTAGTTGAAGTCACCCGTGACAAAAATGTCTCTAGTGCTAGCTACCTCAGTCAGGTCTCTGGAAAATGCCTGATCACTCTCCTCTTCTTGGGAGGGAGGCCTGTAGTAGACTTCCACCATCAAGTCTCCTTCTTCTGATCCCCCTTGTATCCTGACCCAGAAGGTCTCAAAAGGGACCATTCCCTGCTGCTGAACATGACCTGTGGGAAGAGGCACTGTTCTTTTACATAAAAGGCCACACCTCCTCCCTTCTTCCCAAACTGCTTCTTCCTATAAAGCCTATAGCCCTCAATATTCACTGCCCAGTCATGTGTGTCATCCCACCAGGTCTCTGTCAACCCAATCAGACCAAATTTCTTGTCTACGAGAAGGAGTGTCAGTTCCTGTTATTTATTTCCCATACCTCTGGCATTCCCATAAGACACCTGGGTTCTCCCATACTCACCGCAGGTTTTCTGTCACACTGCCAGTGTCTCTTGGTGTCAGTACTTATCTGCATATGCATTGCTTAAATGCCTTCCGATGTGTCTAGAGGATTTGTGTACAGCAGTGGAACTTTCTTCCCTGCCCCCAGACATGCCTAGTTTAAACAGGTCAGCACCTCTCATAGCAAAGAGCTTCTTCCCTCTGCTTGTGAGATGAATACCATCCCTTGCGTGTACACCACTGTCATTAAACTGTGTACCAAAGTTTCATAGATTTCATAGATTTCATAGACATTAGGGCTGGAAGGGACCTCGGGAGATCATCGAGTCCAGCCCCCTGCCCAAAGGGCAGGAAGTCAGCTGGGGTCATAGGATCCCAGCAAGATAAGCATCCAATTTACTCTTGAAGGTGTTCAGTGTAGGCGCTTGAACCACCTCCGCTGGCAGACTGTTCCAGACCTTGGGGGCTCGGACAGTAAAGAAATTCTTCCTTATGTCCAGCCTGAAACGGTCTTGCAGGAGTTTGTGACCGTTCGACCTCGTCATCCCATGGGGCGCTCTGGTGAACAGATGTTCCCCCAGATCCTGGTGGTCACCCCTGATAAACTTGTAGGTGGCCATCAGATCACCCCTGAGCCTGCGCTTTTCCAGGCTAAAGAGTCCCGTGGCTCTCAGCCTGTCATCGTAAGATCTGTTTTCCTGACCTCTGATCATGTGCGTGGCTCTCCTCTGGACTCTCTCAAGCTTCTCCACATCCTTTTTGAATTGTGGAGCCCAAAACTGGACGCAGTACTCCAGCTGCGGCCTCACTAAGGCCGAGTACAAGGGGAGAATGACGTCCCGGGATTTGCTCGAGAAGCATCTATGGATGCACGCCAGCATTTTGGTCGCTTTACTAGCCGCAGCATCGCATTGGAGGCTCATGTTCATCTTGTGGTCAATGATGACCCCCAAGTCTTTTTCTTCTGTAGTGCTAACCAATATAGCGCTGCCGAGCCTATAAGGGTGCTGCAGGTTTTTCCTCCCAAGGTGGAGAACCTTGCATTTTTCGGTGTTAAACACCATGAGGTTCTCGTCTGCCCATTTGCTGAGCTTGTCCAGGTCAGCCTGGATCACCCGCCTATCTTCTGGCGTGGATGCTTTGCCCCAAAGTTTGGTGTCATCGGCGAACTTGGCCAGTCCACTCCTGACTCCAATGTCCACATCGTTAATGAAGATGTTGAACAGTATGGGTCCAAGGACAGAGCCTTGAGGGACCCCACTGGTCACAGGGCACCACGATGAGTGACTGCCATCAATCACAACCCTCTGGGTCCGACCACGAAGCCAATTTCCCAGCCAGCAGATCGTGGTGGAGCCAAGGCCACAACTGGCCAGTTTGGCCAAGAGGTGATCATGGGATACCAGATCAAAAGCTTTTTTGAAGTCAAGATATATGACATCAATCTCTTCTCCCTTGTCCAGGTGATAGGTCACCTGGTCATAGAAGGAAATGAGATTGGTCAAACAAGACCTACCCGCAACAAACCCATGCTGGCTGTCCCTTAGAATGTTAGCCTGGGCCAGTCCCTCAAGGATGGCCTCCTTAATAAACTTTTCTAAGATCTTCCCCAGGATAGAAGTCAGGCTAATGGGCCTGTAGTTAGCCGGATCCACTCTCCTCCCTTTCTTGAAGATCGGCACCACATTGGCCTTCTTGAAGCATCCAAAGCCCACACAGTGACAACATTTCCTGAGCCCTTGGTTGACCTCCTCAATGCACTCCTCCCTCCAATGGCCATGACCTCTGACTGGGAGGATTGAGAAGAAGACCACTTATGCTCCTAGCTCCTTGAACTTTGCCCCCATGGTCTTGCACAAATTGTGCTTGATACAAACACATGTCCTGAAGCTTCAGAGAACAAAGGACAACAGCTGCTACAAAATTCTTACAGAATGTGGCCATAACTTCCCTCCTTTACTCTGACCAGTTTACATCTGGGGTGCTCAATCTCCAACCCATGGGCCAGTTGCAGACTGCAGAGCTTTGGAATCTGGTCTGCAGAGCTCCCCAAGGGTTGGGAAATTTGACAGCAGAGGAGCAGTAGCAGTTAATACTGCCAACCTTCCCAGCTGCCAAAATCTCAAACCCTACATGGTGGGCTGGAGCCAAGTGACAATCCTCCCCTGCATAGCCAGATTGGAGTCAGCCAGCACCCCTTCCCTCTGCATGGGTGGTTTGGGGTCAGCCCGTGCCCCCTTAACTCCTCCCAATGGGTCCAGGCCTTGCACCTTTCCTCCTGCAGTGTTGAGCCACACCCCTTTCTCCCTGTGAGGCTAGGTTGGGGCCATGTCAAGTCCCCTTTCCCCTCATAGCAAGATTGGGGGTGGGCTGCCCCACCATATCGCTCTCTCTGCAGCTGGATGTGGTCCAACCACACCTGCTGCAGGTGCCAGATTGAGTCCACTGGTTGGGTCTGGCCCACAGTGGGACTGGGCATTGCCCATCCAATCCACTAGACAAAAAGTTTGAGCATCACTGATTTACGTCATGGCTCCATTCTGCCCTCCCCCCACCCCCATCCAGCACGCAGCTCCCAGAAGCAGAGAGCAATGTCCCAGCCCCAGTCAGGAGACAACAGTCTCCTGACCCCATGCTTCCTGTCAGCCCCGGCCAGAACCCAGGGGAAGCCTAGAGCTCCCCCTGGCTGCTGCAGGGGGCCAGTGCAGGGCTAGTGGGGGCAGAAGCAGACTGCTGCCATGAGCAGCAACTCTGCTCCCATGTTCCTGCACATGCAGATGCCTGGCTGGAGTGAGTTTATTCTAAAGTAAACCCACCCCAGAGCATTTGCACACATAGATTTGCCCACTGAGAAGTATCTTATTCCAGAGTCCCATGGACATCAATCAAGCTATCCTAAGTGTAAGCTACAATTTACCATAATATGGGTATAACACTGACTCTTTGTCAAGAAAGTAAGAAAACAAGACACCACTATTTACTTTTTTGATTTTTTTTTATGTGATGTGTCTTATTTGTGATAGTCCTAGCAGATACACTGTGCTATAGTGTGCTTCTTTTACAATGGGCTTCTGTCCATACCTCAACAATTAAATATGCACTGCGAAGAAGTGACGACAAGGTATTTCTTTGAATTCTTAGGTTTATATGCTAGGGGAAGGTCTAGTCTGTTTTTGAAATTAAGAATCTTGCCAACACACACTCAGTAAAATCAAAAGTGACTGCAGCAAAATGCAGAGAAATAGCTGCTTTATAAAGAATGGCTGCTTATGTGACTATTTCACTGGTGATTATTTGGGTCCTGATCCTGATTCTCCACTGGCAGACACCAAAAACAAAGGTTTCTAGAACCAGTTTTAAGATAAGTATGAAAGTTACTGCTTTCACAGCTGTACTATCAGAGTTACTACCTACTCTGCAAGTTTGCTTACAAAGAGAGAAATATTAAATTTTAAACCAAGTAAACCAAAATACTAAAGAATGTTGGTCATAAATACTTTGGCACTGAAGCTTTTGCAAAGTTCCAAAAAAAGATAGCTAAACTTCGGATGTATGCCAGAACATGTACTACATAGCTGACTAATAAGTTGTAAGACATAAATATGAGACTCCATACACTAGTAGAAAACTGAGTGGGGAGGTGGGGTTGTACTAGGTACCATAAATCCGTTAAAAATAATAAAAGGGGGGGGCAGATGCTTGATACTGATAGAAAGTGTGTCTGTGCCTAGCAAAAGCAGTTAATCTTAGTGAAAAATATTACTCCTGTACTGCTAGCAAGGTCAGTATCAGCTTGGCGTATTTGCTACCTAAGTCCCTGTTGTGTATGTTTTAAGATGTTTTGTTCATGAAACAGCAGAGTTCACTTTGTTGTACCAGAACACTCCTTTTTCTTTATATCCAGCTCCCCTCTCCTCCTACCTCTAGACTTCCTGGGATTTGGAAAGAAGGAAGAAAGGAATGCCTTTTTCAAGATGAAACTCTGAATTCATTTTAAGTACAAGGACTAAATTCTAGCTAAAATAGCTCCATCAATGGCTATAAGGCAGACTATGAAAGAATGGTTCCTCATCTCACTGAAGCCAAACAGGTTATGATGAAGAACAAGACTTTCTGTGAAAAGAAGTAAAATAAAGAGGAAGACATAGACCCAAATTGGGGGGTTTTTTTAAGACAAGCTGAATCCGAGGAATGAAGATTAATGGCTAGGTTGATATAAGATTTAACATGGTCTAATTATGGTCTAGTTACACGTTCAACTTACACCATACTAAGAGCACTTCAAATGCAAATGTCCACATGTTAAATCTCATTAGCTTGTACTAAATGTCTCTGAGCAACTCAAAGTTATGCCACTTCAAGCAAGGGTTAAATCTGGGCCATAAGATCTATCTCTGTTAGGGTAAATTCAGTGTGCTCCATGGAGATCAAACAAGCCATTTGCATCTCACAATATACTGCTCCAAGCTACTCCCCACCCCATTCAGGACAGGAATAGACCCCAGATGTCCTGACTCTAAGCCATGTTCCTGCTCTACAGCTCTCCAGTGGCAAGTCAGAGCTCCTGTGCATGCAAGAAATGGTATTAGCCTTTAACATGCTACTGCTCCTTGAATTCTAACTTTAATACCGCTTAACATTCCATAGATTTTGTGTGGTCTAAGTGTAATATGTACCCTTCATCCTTAAATATCTAACACCACTCAACAAACCCTAGGGGATGGAAACTTAGACCCCAAACATTTTACATGATGCTTATGGAAGAATTCTTCAGAGATTATATTAATTAATTCTCAACCAGTGGTTTCATTGAGTCCTCTCTCTAAATCACCTAATATGAGGAAACACCTTTGGGATGAAACACCTTGCTGACTGTACTCTTTTAGTACAAGATACTCTTTAACTAATCACAAGATTTTCCTACCCCACTACAGTGGACCAGGCACCCCGTGAACCATGGGCCACTCAATGATTCCCACTCTTACCATGCCAGATCCAGAAAATGAAACAAGGTAAACACTTTATGGCAGCTCCAAGCTTACATCAATAAGCACACCCAGAAAAATAGCTCTGGCACTTCAGTGAGGGCCTCTCTAAAGTGGCTCATTGTCTCATTTCTGTGATTTAGCAAGTAATAGTGGGAGATAGCATCAGCAGCTTTGGAAGCAGCATGAAAATAGTATGACCAAACCCCTAGTTTTCATATTGTCTCTTTCCAAATCAAGGTAAATGAAACTTTTTATACCATGGTGCATAGAAGAGGTTTGTTCTTTAAAATCTCACAATAGAGAAAAGAAGAAGAGAAAAAAATCACCAATGAGAGATTGTTAAGGAATTATAAGTGGCTTCTTAACCATGGTCTATATAGGCAACAAGTTTTTTGTCTTTCTTTTTTTCAACTGTCCTGGGCTTTCTAGTTTAAAAATAAAAGAAAGTATTGTACCCATTTATTTAAGGTGGTTATAGACCCCTGAGGCCTACGAGACCAGAGAGACTGTGCCTATTCACCAGCTAGAGGGCCATTACTATTCAAAATATGCCTTATTTCTGGTCATGAATACATTTCAGAGTTTCTGGAGGTGAGCTAAACAATTTGAAATGTAAGAAATGCTTTTGAGGATGGGAAAAAGGAACTTTTGGCCTAACTGACCATGTGGATATGCTCCCAGTCTCACAGAATGACAAAAAATAGGGCTTGAAGGGACCCCTCAAGAGAGCATAGAGTCAAATTTCCTGCTCAAGGCAGGGTTATTCCTATCTAAATCCTTCCAAACAAATGTTTGTCTAACCTGGTCTAAGAACTTCCAGTGATGAGGAATCTACAACCTTTCTAGGCAATCTGTTCCAGTACTTAACTATCCATGTAGCTAGGAAGTTCTTCCTAATATGTAAATTCTCCCTTCTTACAAATTAAGCCTATTATTTCTTGTCCTGACCTCTGTGGACACAGAACAATTAGTATATAATGGCTTTTCTGTATTTTTTTTTATTGGAAAGCTTATCAAATGACCCCTCAATATTTTATTTTATAGACTTAATAATCCCAGTTTTCCCAACCTTTCCTCATATGTCATATTTTCTTAAATTCTAATAATATTTGTTGTTCTTCTTTGGACTCTCTCCTTTTTTCCACATCATTCTTAAATTGTGGAACCCAAAGAAGGTTATATTGGGCATTTATACATATGCCCTGGGAGGTGAGGGGAGGGAACACTTTAATTAGAATGCCTGGAGCATCATATGTATCAACATCCCCACACTGAAAAATGGTGGCAGGGGCACTTTAACTAAAGCTTGTTCAACAAGGTACAGTTAAAGCACCCCCACCACCATTTTTCAGCGTGGAGATGCTGATACACATGACACTGTAGTCTGCTGGAGCACACTAATTACCACACTCCAGTCTGCTCCAATGCACTGTAATTACAACACATCAGGGCTGCCTCAATGCACATGTATAGGTGCTTATGGTTGGTCCCATTTGTCCAGGTATAATTATAACACCATCTAGGTAAAATGATTACTTGTCACCATAGTACTGGAACAATCCCAATTTATCACAACCTGAGGAGTTTCTTTTGGGATGCCTGAAATACCTTCATTTTTTTCATTGTATTTATCAATGAAAATACTGTTCCTCCTAATAACTACAAATTGTTAATTTAAGACTTGTTGCTATATATAATTTAATTTACTCTGTACTTACTGGAATGGAAGTTCAGTATGATAAACATTTACAGTGAAGCCAATGCTGGAAATGTATAGTCACCATCAACATCCTTTTGCTCACAAATGATGATTATGGCATGTGTTCAGTGTTCCATGACAAACTCATTAAAAGAAAAAATGCTATTATTGAAAAAAAAATTCTCCAATCTAAAAAATACTCATGTCTTTCTTGAGAGAGAAACTGGAAGCCAGAACATCAGCACTATTTTTTTAAAATACTGAGACAGGGGACAACCTCAGGGCTGAGTCTCAAGTCAGCCTGCCTGCTTGTCTATGGGGCAGTCTGACTAGCTTTACCTGCCACAACTTTGCTGTTCCCATAAACTAGTGGTATAATGTGGGAGGCTGCCCATTTAATGCCCCAATACCAGGGGGCACAATCCACAGCACTGAACCTCCCCTATACTGTGGCCCATACCTCATAGATGGCATTCAGGATCTTATAACACATCTGGCCTAAAGCCAGACCAAACTTAGTCCTCTTGTCAGGCCTCTTGCACACACACATTCATACTGACCCCCTGCCACTGGAGCCTTACTCATTCTGCCTCACTTTCTCGCCACACAATATTGTGCCTTACTCTGCCCTGCTCCATCTTGGAGTGACTCTGTAGGCCTTGGGGCTTATCTGATTCACTCCTTGGGTGGCAAATATACAGTCTTTTGGGCCTCTCCCATGACCCTCACCTAGGTAGTGGCCAGCCAATAACATGACCTGGGCTAAGTATGCCCTGGTCCCTCCCAGGACAACTCTATAGACTCACTAAATGCTCTTATGGGGGTTGGCCCATGCATTGTCCTTCAGGTCTACTCAAGTTCAACCCTACTCAACACCCCTCCACACACACACCTGGGGCTACCCTTCAGACCATCTCACAAACCTACTCAATCCTGAGTTATGCCCAGTCCTTCATGCAGTAAAAATGTACCCTACTTTGGGAAGGCCCAACTACTGACCTCTTTCTGGGGCCACACAACTTCCCTCTCCACCTAGGGCCACATAACTGCCCTCTTTCTGGGGCCTCACAACTATCCCCTGCCTGGGGCCTCCAGCATTCATTCCTTTGTGGAGGATCAGGTGGCCACAGTCATGCCTGGCCCTTGTACCAATGGTGTTGTAGGGGCTAGGGGTCACTGAGACACCCCAACCCACCTTTCACCAGGGGTCACAGTGCTCATATTTGAGTGGAGCTGCCATGCCACTGGCAGTCCCATCAGACCTCCCTTCCCCGACAGGGTGCAGTTTTAGGTCATTCCCAGGACCAGGAGCCTCCAAACCATCCCCCTAGCTCCTGCCCTTACCTCATAGTTTCATAGTTAGTAGGGTCAGAAGGGACCTTGTCTTAAAGACCCCCGAGGCCTTTAAGACAAGGCTAGACAATCACCTTGCTGAGGTCATTTGACCCCAGTATTCTTTCCTGCCATGGCAGGGGGGCAGACTTGATGATCTGCTCAGGTCCCTTCCGACCTTACTAACTATGAAACTATGAGGTAAGAGCAGGAGCTAGGGGGATGGTTTGGAGGCTCCTGGTCCTGGGAATGACCTAAAACTGCACCCAGTCAGGGAAGGAAGGTCTGGTGGGACTGTCAGTGGCAAGATGACCTCCAAGATGTTCTACACCACAAAGGAGCTGGATGTTCCTGCTCCCACAGCTTCAAGCAGCTAACTACTGTCTCTGCCTGGCTGAGCTTTGTTAGAAATGGCTGCCTTAAACAGGCACCTATTGGCTGCCTGATCCAGTCCTTAAAGTGGCAAGCACCCAAAGGTGCACTGCCACAAATACAAAAGTAGATTGTTAAGACTATTGGGATATATAAAATATGACTGTAAAAGCATTCCACTTTTTACACAGAATATATGGCTTTCTTACTTTCTGATGTCAGACATAGTGAAGATATGATTTTCTAATGATTACATTACCTGGAGAGTTGTGAAGTATCTATATTTCAAACAAGGCCAAAGTATCAGACTGATAGTACCCTACCATAGAACATTTGCATTTGCAGTTATATAACAAAGTAGTAATTTAATCAGAGAGATTTCCTTTCAGCAAATTGTATTTCATTTTTACAATTATCTGAACACCTTTCTTTTTCAGATACATATATTTTATCTATGAGGAACATACTCAGATAATACTGCTTGATCTGGCTATAAAAGAAAGCTTTTGTCTACTTCCCAAGAGCCACTACAGTTCAATATAATTGTCAGTTCCATTCACAAAAAGTTCAAGTTCCAATGTAAAGTGCAGTCTTCTTTTTAATATGTAGGTGGTTATATGCATAACCTCCTCCTCCCATGCACCTGTCTTGTTACTTATTATTCGGTACCAAGTGGCTTAAGAATTTCTGTGGGATCAGCAGTCAAACAACAATAATCATCATATTTCTGATTGCTTAAATCTAGTACAAGTCTATTTCTGGTTTTAGGCTACTTCCAAATAGGAATTTTGTAGTGGTACTATGCTGTAAACCAGCAGCCAATAGACAGAAGTTAAGCCACCTGATAAATATTTCAAATATAGGTTTCTAGAAGTGAAATACTGCACCATTAACCTATTACCCTAGCATGTGTCCTCTCTATATTTCAACATGAGGACATTCTAAGATGAGCTTGTTGTGAAAGCAGTGAATTGTCCCTAGAAGATGTGGGCTCAAAGGCTAGCGATGGCTAATTTACCTTCCCACTTTCTGCCTTTCCCTCTTATAGTTAGGAACCTCCTCAATTCACAATTTTGCAGATTTCATGGACATCACAAATTTGTGCTTTGTCCGTGACATCAGGCAATGCCTGCAAAATCCACAGGAAAAAACAAACTTACTAAAAATAAAATATGGGAGTCAGCAGTCCTCATGGCTGCTGTGGTCCAGCCACACAACCTGCCAGGAGTGAAGTAGGAGGAGGGTTACCAGCATAAAGGAGAACAGCCCAAATGGCTACTGCCCCTGCCCCTCACCACTGATTGCCTGAGAGGTCTGCCTGTTGTATGGCCCTGACCCCTCCACCAATCAGCAGTGAGGGGCAGGGTTGTATGATAGACAGCTCTCTCAACTAATCAGCAGCAAGGGGTGGGACCAAAGAGACCTCCTCAGCTAATCAGGAGCATGGGGAGGCTGCCATAAATCCAATAAAATTCCAGCCACCCCCACAATCTGCCCGTGAAATTGGCCTCCATGATTTAGGTATGCCCCTACTGGCTTGGAAGATACAGTTGGGGTTCGTCTTGCTTTGGGCAGGGGGTTGAACTACAGGATTTCCTGAGGTCCCTTCCAAGTCTAGTTTTCTATGACTCTATAGTCCCTACCTTAACTCTCCTGCCCCATCCAGATTCTTTTCTCTTAACAATGACCTTATACCACAGCAAAGTTTTAAAAAATTGTTCCCAAATGCAGTTTCTTTAGCTTCTCCTTATAAGGAAACAAGTCTCAGAGCTCCAGACTGTTGAGATGTCACTTAATGAGCTGAAATCAGGCACACTGATGATTCATGTGGATCCCTGCAGCTCAACTCAGAGCTGCCAGAGCTATCCCATTTGTGAGGCCCATGCAGGGGCTTGCTGGCTGTTGCCCTGCAAGTGGGACAGCTCTGGCCAGCCTCCTGCAGAACAGGGAATCTCCACCCAGCTGGGGGCTCACTACTAACTATGTGTCCCAATGTGCACATGGCTAGGAGAGCTTTGCCCGCCTCAGCCACAGCTGTCTCTGAGCTGTCCCTGTGTACATTGGGAGACTCCCTGGCAGCAAGCCTTCAGCTGGGTGGGGATTTTTCTGCCCAGTGGGGGCCTGGCAGGAACTGTCCCACTTGTAGGGCAGCTGCCAGTGAGCCTCCTGCTGGGCCCCAGAAGTGGAACATCTCTGGCCAGCCCCCTGCTGGGTAAGGATCAGTCTATCGTGTAATAAAACACCTTGTGTAGACATGCCCCCTAAGTATTTTACAGGGAGGCTAGGAGCCTAACCAGTGGCTGTGAGAATTCCACTACTGGGGACAGGCATCAAAGAATTGGGCTTCGCTAAGTCTGAGGCCCTTTTTGGATCTTGCTCTTAAGATTGTAATCTTCAAAGAAGCATAAGGTTATTCTTCGAATTCCCTTTGGATTTAAATAGGATTTGGACACCTACTTTCTTGAAAATTTCAGCAGCCTTAATCTGTCCCGCCATTGAAGATAAATTCATTCATGCTTATGTGATACCAAAGCAATGGAAGGGAGGATATGTACAAATCCCTGGACATATAAATTCAAAATAAATTATGCATTTTTCACTTTATCAGTTAATGTAAAAAACACTAATCAATAGTCAACTTTAGACAGACTCTGTACTAAATATACTATATAGCAATGAGGGGAAAGGTCACAATCTAAATACGAAGAGAAGGTTATCTCAGTAAATGTCACATCTTCTATTAGACCAACTGAATAGTTGGGAAAATTGTTCTTTACAAGCTTTCAGGCACAAGCACCCTTCTTCAGGCACAGGGAGAGTCTGCTGGTGTTTGTCTCCTCTCTATAGTTGAATAGCGTCTGAAAACTTGTAAAGAACAATTTTTCCAAATATTCAGTTGTTCTAATAAAGGATACCACATTTGCCAAATAACATTGTATGCCTGTGCCTTTAGAGCAACACAGCAACAACCAACACCCCCAAAATAATCTAAATAAAGAATTCTAGCCATGGCGTCAGTTCACATTCTCAGAAATGTTAAGCATTCTCTTAAAAAGCAAAAAGGCCACCATCAAATCAGCAGAAAAGCATTTCTACTGCTGTTAGGACCACAATTATCTATTAAGAGGAAAGTTTATAGGTAAGAAGAAAACATAGAATCAAGATGAATATGAGCCATCAATGCGATGTTGCAGCCAGCAAAGCGAGCAAAACTCTGGCTTGCATCCATAGATGCTTTTCAAGCAAATCCCAGGATGTCATCCTCCCACTGTACTCAGTTTTGGTGAGGCTGCAACTGGAGTACTGCATCCAATTCTGGGCTCCACAATTTAAAAAGGATGTGGAAAAGCTTGACAGAGTCTAAAGGAGAGGCACGCATATGATCAGAGGGCAAGAGAACAGGCTCAATGATGAGAGGATGAGTCATTGGACTCTTCAGCCTGGAAAAGCGCAGGCTCAGGGGGAAACTGGTGGCTGCCTATAAGTATATAAGGGGTGTACATCAGGATCTGGGGGAACGCCTGTTCACCAGAGCACCCCAAGGGATGACAAGAGCAAACAGTTACAAACTCCTCCAAGACCGTTTCAGGCTGGACATAAGGAAGAACTTGTTTACTGTCTGAGGCCCCAAGGTTTGGAATAGACTGAGGTCCCTTCCAGCCGCCAGAGGTGGTTTAATCATCCACTTGAACACCTTCAAGACACGCTTGGATGTTTATCTTGCTGGGATCCTATGATCCCTGCTGACTTCCTGCCCCCGGGCCAGGGGGCTGGACTTGATGATCCTTCAGGATCCCTTCCAGTTTGAATGTCTACGAAATCTATGAAAACTGAAATTTTGTAATAGCTTTGGAAAATTAATTACTTTAATTGGATGGGCATGGGCAATACCAACTGTGAACTGCAACAAAATTATAATTAATTGGTAAGTTACATTCTACTGAGTGAACTTTGAGGACCCTCTGAAAAAATGCACTTACAAACATGGCATCCAGAGCATAAGAAGTTAATTTCTCATAGGTTACTCTCTTACATTTGCATGTGAGTTTTTATTCACAAAAATAAGCATATTTAAAGACACCCTTTGAAAATTTCATCCTAAAGAGTCCAACTCCAAACGAAACTGAGACACTTTAAACTGTAACTCCCCCTCCTTAACTAGGTACTAAATGAATGAGGTGGAAAAGTATGTAACTAGGGTAGGGAGACTGAGACAGCTGCTTCAGGCACCAATTTATCAAGGGGGCATAAAAATTATAGCTGCCCCCACAGCTGCACAATTGCACTGGCAGCAGCTGGAAGTCTCCACTACCCCAATGTGTCCCACTGCCCCGGGTGCCCAGAAGCCCTGTTATGCCTTTGCTCAATGGAAGCATATATGCTGGCCAGAATGTTTCATAAATATGTTAGAGCAGAAAAGTCATGACACTTCCACCTTCTGCAGATAGTGATTGTTCAAGGATGGTTATAAAAGCCACCACATTGACCTTTCTCAACTTAGTACCTCTCATAACACAAAATGTCTTTTGGGAACCCCCCACAATTCTAGCAGAACAGTACCAGAAATGCTAATATGATATAACCTAAAGTAGCATTAGGTAAGTGGAATGTGGACACTAACCTAGAACTTGAAAAATACAAGCTCAAATCTCTGCTCCATCAGAGACTTCCTGTGTGACTATGGGCACTTAGATTTCTGTGTCTTCTTTCCCCATCTCTAACATGGAGCTGATAGTATAGGCAGGTATATATCATAAATATATCATATTTCATGGGGGTGATGCGGAGTGTTCAGATATTACAGTGATGAGGGAATAGACAAAGCCAAAATAATAAGTTTGCCTTGTGACCATCTGTGGAAAGTAGAAAACAGAAGTAGGGCATGAGTCTTCGGGATAATTCAGTCTGTCTCTTCAGTGAAATTATATCATTATATCAAATTACACATTCCTCTGAGTAAGGAAATATTCTTTACAACTGGGGGAGCTTGGAAGTCACTTATGGAAAGCTCTAAAAGAAAAAAAGCTGGATTCTTTACCTGACTTCTTCTCCATCTAATGTGTACTCAGAGCACATTTCTTGTGCAGCTGGAGGCTTTGTTACAGACAGAAGGATGCTGCTTAGTGCAGCCAGTGTTTATTGCCTAACTTTTTTTAAAGATGAATTTGGAAAACTTCCCAGATAATACATCTGCCCCTATTACTTGCACCTCAGAGTATAAGACTAGCCAAGAGAGGCAATGAGGACAACTACATTTATTAGCAATGAACAAACTGATCTTTTTTTGATTAACACTAGGTGATTCTACACCCAAAAATAAAGGAAAAAAAGATCCCTGTCTGCTGACTGGCTAATATGAGTTGGCACACTTTTATGTGAAAAATATACACAGCTGTATGCACGGTGGAGCAAGCCCTTCCATACAACACACTATATGCCCATTTCCTTATTTCAGAGTGGTGGGATGAAGGAAGGAATATGGGAAAGAAATAAGTGCAGAGAACAATTAAAAATATTCTTTTATACTCCTTACAATTCATTCTTTTGATCTTCTCCCACTTTGATTTTTTTCCTGCGTCACATCTTTGAAGAGGTACTGAATCCAGATAACCTGCAACAAGGAACTACCCAGATTTTTATTTTTGGGTAATTTATTGAATTGTCAGTATACATACAATACTAAGCTGACTGATTTAACCTGATGGCTGGGCATTATCTGCGGATGTCTGGACAACTTGCCTAACACACTTCAGTTCCAGCTCATCTCTATATACTGCAACAAACAGTTGGTCTTCACAGAAAGATCACATTTCAAAGCAATTAACAATTGTTATTAATCCATAGCAGTATGAAAGGGTTTTTATTTTAACATCTTCTTCCAACCAACATCCCTGAGTCTTTTTCATCCATCTCCAAAGACCTTTCTCTGAGCCCATGGCTCTTGACTTCTATAAAGAGAACAAAATTGCTGGAGAATCTGGCCCTTGGACATGTAAACCAGAACACATAACAAGGAGACATTTACTTTAACAAGCCCAGCTAGCTATCCCAGACACTGAAAGGAAATAAGATAATCAAGGGCTTTTGAGCAGAATTACATGGAGATTGAGAGCAATATCCGCCATTATTTGTCTGGTTCAGAACAATGGGGGAGAAATAGCTCTCTCTCCTGGAGTGAAGAAGCAGACTGTAAGCCTCATAAAACAAACTGTACCCCTTAATTTTGCTAAAAATTAGATTGCAACAATGCAATAAGACCATGGGATGAACAAATAAAAGACTTTCAGAAAACACGCAGTGGAAGGCACAGACTTTTAATATTATGGAAACTAACATCAAGCTATTTGAGGTGAAAGGTGAAGCCTACTGACTGTTGTTATAGGTTTGTCATGCATAATCAGAGAAGCAACTCTCTTGAAACATTACAGTACCTAAAACATATTAAAATAGAGTGAAAAGAATGAGCAGACTTTTAACTGACATACCAGTACTGAGCAAACTAACAGGATACTGTACTAACTCAATTCCAAGACAAGATTTCCTCCCCCCTGTCTCCCTCCCCCACATTTAACCTGGGAGGGAAAGCCCCTTGTTTTGAAATCAAGAACAAGGTAGTGGTGAGGGGTGGGGGAAGCTGATATAGCTCTGGCCCTGGCCCCAAACCCAGGCCAGGGCTGGAGCTGCAGCTACAGCCACTGCCTGCCCACTATACTACCTTTGCAACCCCTGCCCCTCCTCCTGAAGCTTCAGACCCCTGCCCCATCTCCCACCCCCCACCTTACTTCCTCTGTCTCCCCTCTGCTGCTTATGCCCCCCTCTCCCCCAGCCTTGGGCCCTTACCTTCCTTGCCCTCCATCTCTCCCCTGAGTCATCAGGCTCCATTCACACTGCAGCCTGGGGCACAGGGCACAGCCCCAGCTCAGCCTTGTAGCTGAGATGTTGGTTCCACACTTCTGCTACAGGCTCAGGCTGAGGCAGGGATGGAAGCTGCCAGGGCAGAGGAAGGGTAAGGGGTAGGACGCGACTGCAGGAAGCAGAGACTATGGGTTGGTGGGAAGGGGGGAAAGGCTTTGGGGGAAGGAACAAGGGAAAGTAAGTAAAGCCCTGTAACCCTCACTGCCTCCTTCTCCACCACCTACCACCCCACTGCCTCCCCCACTACAGGCCCACCATATGCCTCCCCCACCACCTTCCCCATTACTGCCTCCCCAGCCATCTGATCCCCAACCTCTGCTTTCCCTACTACAGTGATGGTGAGGGTGAATATAGAGACTATCCTCCAAAAATTATATTCAATGCATGGAAAAGTATAACAAATTTATGGATTTTCCATTTATAGAATGTAATTAAGAGGGGGGCAGTTGTCTTAAATTCAGGGATTCTTGGATATGGGTAAATACAGTACGAGACAAAATTTGGCACTGCTCAAGTCAGCTCATAACAGGTAACCAAAAGAAAGTGATTGCTTCAACCTTCACCTTTTTAATCAGATTCAATTTGCTCCATGAGCTGGTGTCACAAAAAAAACTTGATTAGCTAGACCTGGACACTTCTCAGGTAACCCAACTTTCCATCGATGCCCTAGAAATGTACAATTGCCTGATTCTTAAACTGAAGGCATTTATAAAAACTGATTATTTCAAGAGAGTGCAATGAAATTTACAGGCTTTCCACCAGAAAACCTTACTGTCCCATGTTAGATGCAGTCAGAAAGAGGGATTATGATCAACAGTGGCCCAGAAATTTTATAATTATTAGTACCAGAAATTCTGACAGACAGCCCCCCATTATACAAACACACATCCAGAATACTGGTATTCATAATCACAACACATTTTGTCCCCTGAACTCTTAGGCAGATTAACTCTCAGAACACTAGGAAAAAAATCTATTGGAGGAATTGGGCAAAGAGGGTTTTTTCCAGTTTTTAGACCACCAAAGGAAACCTAAAAGACAGAAGAGGAGGAAATGTGTTCTCAAACTGGTAGTACATTCACTGGGGAGCTTCTCCATCCCCTCCCCCCACCAACATATAAAAAAAAAACCAAACAGCTTTTACTTACCACTGAAAGATTTGTGAAGTTTGCAGCAACATATACCATGGTTTGTGTCTCAGTCTTTGAGTCCAAGGGAATAAAAATCACACATGTCCAATAAGCTTTTCTATAGGCTCGTTATGTGAGATTTTGTAACATTCAAATAAATGCATTCAGTTATAGACTTAACAAAGCTAAAGTGGTCTTTATGCAACTAAGAATCAAGCTATGCTTGTAAACTAAAATCCAAAGACTTTGCAAAAAAAATGATATTGAATGGTAAAACAAATACAGAGTACAATCTGAACATAGTGTAAGTAATTTAAACTCATTTACCTGTAAAGTACATATTGGCAGGAAGAGCCGAACTACGGAATTTGTAATATCCATTTCCTGGGAAACGGATACCTTTCATTACTTCTACACTTGATGAAGCTAAAGATGAATCCATTCTTTCCAGCTGGTAGATGGGAGAAGGCCCATTAAGTTCTTTAGGTTCATTCCAAATTATCTTTACCATTGTGTTGTTTACTCCTTCAGGATGAGGGGCATCGAGTTTTCTTGGAGCTGTGTATAGAAAAAAAATTGTTACCTATGCATCACTGGCCAGACTGCATTATTTTATTTATTTTATTACACAGTTTGTTATTTTACTTACATGAAGCTGAAATAACATGGTATCTCCTAAAGTATCAGCATAAGATAGACTTATTTTATTCTGCACAATAGGTTGTGTGTAAGGGATCCTGTTTCAGTTTCTGATCTACTAAACAATAAATGCAAATTTCCACAGAACCCCTCTGCTCTGCTATGGAACTAATGGAAAGTCTCACAGGCCATGTCCACATGAGCGTGGATGTTTGGTTCCCCAGAGACAAAACATTGTGCATGTTTGGTTAGCTGGGGACAACTAGCAGCAGCATACCCTGTTACCTCTAATTGTTCCCATAAATGCCTGTGCCACATGCCCTCTGATGTGCAGCAGGTTACCCCAGGTGGGGTAGAGGATGCTTTACCTGGGCTCCTGGGGCCTTCTGGGACTGCAGCACTGGAGATCCTGCCACTTGAAGCCTGGCTGCCAGCTGGAGCGTGGCTCTGGGTGGCCAGGCTTTGGTTTTGAATGGCACACACTGCTGCCACAATCACTGCTCTGCTTTTTTTTCTTGTTTTTTTTTTTGGCATGGGTGTTTTTTTACCCCTGGATATTGAGGGGTCAACTCCCCCTCCCAGCCCCACTCCCACTGCATTGTTCCCTTGTTGAATGTGCGCTATGTGGCACATTCAGAACAGCTGAAGGTGCAGTATGTGTTTACAGGGCCACATACTGCACAGCCTTTCTCGTTTGGACATGGCCATAATATTTAGAGATGCCTACTCTCAACCCAGTAGCAGTGCCTCATTTGATTCCTCAGACATGGTTCCCTATTGTGCTTTGAACACAGAAAATGGGTTATATAAAAATCTGAAGTACCTCCTCCATACAAACAGAGTTGATGTTATCTCCATGATTAAACTCTTAGGTTTAAATCCTGCTTTCCTTTCTCTAGGGTTCCTTGAAGGCATATGCCCTATAGAAAAGGCTCAATAAAGAGCTAGAACCCAAGTTCAGAGGAAGAATTTGACTCCTTAACAAGGCCCAGATATATTTTAACATCTTGGTACATAATATTACAAAACATTTGCCACTAGAATGAACTAATCCAGGACAGAAGGAACACAGCAGAGTATTGGGGGCCAGTACATGAGTGATTGCACTCTATCATTAACCTCTCTGTTCCTCATAGTATATTTTTCAATGAGCAGTATTCATGTACACTGATAATTGCCAACACAAAGGAATGTTGCTTTGACTTCCTTGCCTGAAAACTGGTTTGCTACAGGACTCTATGAAGCTGAAACAAGATTGCATCTGAAAGTATCAGCATGAGATAGAGTTTTACACTATTACAATGGTTTCCCTACTACTAGAACAAATGGATGGGTCAATCTATAGTTGAATTATGAAATACATTCTTTACCTTTTTAAAAACACTGTACAGTAAGCCACTGGAGGGCAGCATGACCTGTTTGGATAATGAAGTGATGGTCATGCAGGTGTGAGAGGAACTGATCAGCAGCAAAACAGTGGAACTAGCTATTGTGCATGGATGATGTACAATATGTTCTTTACTATTTATGGAATCCATATTCATTTTATATTGTTAATAAGCCCCTTTCTCTCACTTTCACTGTGACATTAATACATATTTAACAATTAAAAGTTCACTTTATGCACAAGTAAAGAGACAGTGGAGAACATGTTAAAGTTTGCCTGTTTCCATTATGACTTAGTATATGCCACCAAACTCTTTTCAGGAATATTGTTATAGGGACTGAAATGCAGGTCTTCAAAATCTAATCTATTGCTTTACAGAATGCTAGTGTATGAGTTCACTGTACAGAGTTTTATTTAAAATGAATTAATAATATCTATTCTTGCCTTTACAGGATCAGTAACATGTTTTTCTTTCCTTTCATTAACCTGTAGGATATTATTATTTCTTTTCTTCCAACTTGATAAATATTCCTCTTGAAGATAATCCCTCCCGACAAACACCAAACACATTATGGGTTGGAAATTCCTGTTTAACCATCATTTATGACTTCACAGTCTAATTAGTATCACATGATACATTAGAAATTTACCATGTCAAGCAGTGCAGCGTGAGGTCATAAGCTTTCCCTGAATAAGTAGGGCAGAGCATTAGTGAATCGCAGTATTAATGCACAGGTTTAAATAGAACACATGGCTTAACAATCAAAACTTCACCTTTGAAGAGACTTGGTGAACGTCAGCATTTTAAACATGAACACCAAGGTTGAGCCCCTTGGTTTGGCTTACTGATGCTAAAACACAAATACTAAAATTCATTATCCCTAAATTGTACACAGTTAGCTAACACATAGTCACAGTTATGACAACAACTGTATCTCCCTTAAAAGTCCACCATTAATAAGTGGCAGTTGCTTGGACTGTAATTATGGCATCCCTGCTACCCAAACTTGAAGCTTTTATGGGGCTTATGCAATTAACTACTTAAATGCATCGTAACACTTGCTTCTCTGACAGGGAAGTATTGATTTTTTAATCATTTTCAAGTCTCCTCTAGCACAAATAAATGTACTACAGTTACAGTTAATGCACTGTGTACACGCATTAAACACTGGCATGACACAATTTATTATTTTGTGATATATGGAATAGAAGCCTAGCCTTTCAGAAAGTAACATCTTTGCTATAACATTCGTATTTAAAATACAATGTCCTTGGGACTTGAGAATTCTCTTGCTTGCCCACAATAACAGTATTCTTAATACATTACTACCAAAGTCCAGAACAAAAAAAAAGAGAAAATAAATCTAACATTGGACTTTTATGCTACTAAACACTGAAATTAAAAATATTCATACCTAAAAGATACAGTATACATTTTCCTAAAGGTGTCACTGTGGTACCTGTAGCTACTTTGTGAAGATGAATTGACTATAATTTTACCTATTTAATTTTTTTCAGTCACATTCTGTTAAGACACATCTGTCAAAATAATGAGCTTACTGTATTTTAGTAGATTCAAAGTCACATTTTGTGTATTTTAATTATGTAGTTTTAATGTCTTGCTATATAATACATGCTTAATATATTATAAATCTAAAACAGTATTTAAAAGCCCATGATTGCTCCATGCCACTGTGTAACAGAGGGCACAAAAAAGACCAATAAAGACAGATGGTCCATACGTTTATGTTAAAGTCATGTATCTAAATATAGATGTTGCTACATAGGTCATTACAAATAAGCCTTTCCCATGTGTGTGAGCACACACACACATATGAAGTTGGTAAGTGAAGAGCAGTTAATTCTGTTTTGTTTGAAATAATATCATTTTAGTTTTAGAATCTAAGACAGATGCCAGCATTTCACTCTGAACAGATGGTAATTCCATCTAATAGTGCATCTCTGTATTAGTAAGGTCTGTTGTGTATACAAACAGTAATAAACACTAGGTAAGGATCAAAATAAATTTTAATTGTTGACATTAAATTCTGGCAGCCACGGTTCTAAGGATACAATATTCTTTTCTCAAGTCTGTCAGGTTTACTAATATAAGCGCTATAGCTTTTCCATAGACTGCCAGATTCCTGTCCCAGTAATAATGTGTTCACACCAAGGCTACTAAATCTTTACCAGTCTATTTGCTTACATAAGTTTGAATGAATAATTCTCAGTGTCTTTCATGTAGATGATTGTGTAACCATAAGTATTACCGTGCAATTAGGAATTTAAGGTTTTCAGGAAGTGCTTGTACTACTTCAAAAGGTAGCAGTAACAGTAAAGGAGATAAATACTTACACTTTTGATTATTTTCCATTAGAGTTCATAATGTAGCCTATACAAATGAGAGTGGTCATGAACCTCACAACTGTTTTTTGGGGAGAAAATTTTGGGAGGCCATCATATTTACTTTAGTTTTATTTAGCTTGCAAGTAAAGGTGGACAGAGCCAGACATCCTTCAGTATCCCTACTGCTATTGATCTGCAAGACCTTACAATTGCTATAGCATGCCCAGTACAAACTGTGCTTTCCAACACACTCCACAGTAAGCCGTCCTTAGCTGCTTTTGGGTAGGGTGACCTATAAATCTAAAAATAAATAAATAAATAGAATCAACATGTCAGCAGTAAATGAGTTAAGAAATAGTGCTTGTGCCCTCCTCCAGAGAATCATTTTAGACCTTTTAGGAGAATGTTTATGACATTTGGGAGGGAAATTTTTATGTTAAAGCAAAATTCAAAGATACCCATAATGGCTGTCAAGAAGCTATATAATAACAACATGCATGTGTTACAATCATATATCTTTAAAAATAGATATAATATACAGTATTTTTTTTAAAAATCATGAAAAATATATTGCTTCCACCATATGGGACAACCAACGACTCACCAACCGATTTAAGATGCAGCATATTGAGCTGACCATATGTTACAGTGCTGCTGAATGGCTGAGTGATTCATGCCCGTCACATTCTAGTATATCAATTAAAGCTCCTTGAAGTCTGCATGATTTGTGTCTCTGTTATTAAACCCTGCTAATTCATCCCACTTACACATCTGTTATAAATCTCTAGGAGTGCTGCATGATTCATGGCAATCTGTGAGCATGGTACAGCAAATTCTTCTCCTTGTAATTAACAGTAAATTGTTTTACTGCCATGCAATGAATTTTTCAGTTATATTGCAAATGAACTCCTAAATGCACGGTTCTTTCCTAAGAACTGACTTATATCATTAGGCAATTAAAAAGTATTGCTTTGAACCAAAAGCTTTTAATCAAGAGAAATACAACTTAAACACAGCTTTAAAACCATGCAAATTTGACATACCGGCAAAAGAATAATTTGAGCTAATTTCTGCAGTGTAATGTGTGTTCTGCTGGGAGAACAAACAAATAACTTTTGGCTTCCTACTATTTTACTGAGGCTCAAAGAGCAGTTTAACTACAGCTTGAACACTTGGCAAGACAAGTTTGAGCAGATACTGTTTATCTCAGAAGTTACTTAAGTCATCTGTCATTACCAAATTTCTCAGATTACTTTACACTTCTCTAATTGTAAAACAGTGCCTTTATTCTTGAAATAAATAATTGGATAATTAGCCAAGCTGAATCATCAGAGGATTCCAGTGCTGTTCAAGTGTTTTTGTCAAAGGTGAAGCAAATTCATTTCAGCTTTTCCTCTGCAGCTTTCTGAAGAGGCTTGCTTTGATTTTTTTCCCCGTCTACATTCTTGGCAGCAGCCTCAAATTCATGAGTCCATACATCAAGTCAGTAGTTTAACAACAAATGAAATTAAATTCAAAGAAGGGAAACTAATTGAAGGACAGCAACAAAAGTGTTTGGTAATGTGCTTTTTAATATGGCATGCCACATTTGCATGATAATTTTTCCTTTTTAGCATGGAGCAGAAAGTGACTAGCTTAATGAGGGATTATTCACGACAGGAATGAACAAAATGCATTCATAACTAAGAACAAAGATTGTATTATGAAACGAAAACAGGCAACTGCCGAGAAGAAACTGGATGATTGGTTTATGCATTATGAATAAAAAGGTAGAAAAATATTTATATTAGTATTCACTAATGACTATATATACAAGATTGTTGTAATTAAAATTATAAATTAACATATTAAGAGTGCTTGTTTAATCACTTTGGGTCCTATTCATAATAAAAAGACTTATGTACATGCATGCAAAACAATGTGTGTTTTCAGACCAGAAGCAAACAACCATCATATTTTACTTTTGATACAGAGAAAAAACTTAATGCACTGCTAATTACCTGTTTAATGGGATATGGGTGGTTTTAAAACTGAGGCACAGCATTGTGCAGAAAAGCAATCTATGATGGGTATAAGCAAATGACTCATTGTTACTGTAAATGGAATGTTGCACTCCAAAAGGGATTGCACTGGACTTTATTCATAAACGGATAAAAATGGGCAAATTGCTCAGATTAAAAGGGTAATCAAAAAGAAAATGGCATCAAGGTGTATAAAACAGCACAAACAGGCCATCAGAATCATTATCCCAGTAAACCCAGAGGCAACTCCATAGCCACCAATACAACTGCTTGAGGAGTCTGCCAAGAAGCCAGATGCAGCTGCTGCTGGAAGAATATCTTCTACAAATTAGCTTCTGAACCCTGTAATTGCCATCAAAAGCACAGGATCAGAAATACAATGTGCTGGGGTAAATAGCAGCAATCTTGAGGCTGGGTTTTGGTACCTCTTCTCTAAATAATGCTCTAAAATCCAAGTGTAAAAAAAATCTTAGAAAAGGACAAATGAAAGACAAACTTAATTACAAAAAGTAAGTTCAGTCACATAGTAGTTAATGAAACATAGCTCTATAGATTGTTTAAGGCATGCTTTGACTATTTGATATTGAGATCTGTAGGATAAGCAATTGCTGTACTGGGATAGTCCTCACACAGCTAATTCCTTTCTGCTGAAATGTCACAAACTTGAGGGGGAAAAAAAGATAAATGTTTTTGCGTCTGACTTGCCTGACAGCAAATTTTGGAGCACCTGCATGTTTTGTGTTTGTGAGTACTGCATCATGTACATATAATGCTATAATGTTCCTGCTTCACCAATGACCTGACTTCAAAAATGAATTAGAAACACTTGGTATCAGTGTGCGTGTCTACACGTGCACTGACATGTATCTACACGTACACCATAACTTAAAATTACTGGACAGTATGGGTGCACATCTATATATGCATGCCCGTACTGCACAGTAATTATGACAATTTATGCCAACTAAGGAGTAAACTTGCTACCTACGTGATCCAGTTACTCCCAAGTCAGTCCACACAAACAGTAACAACTCAGGAGTAAATTTTCTACCTATATCATTTACAGGTAGCAAATTCACTCTTGAGTCATTGCTGCACAGTCTGGCACATGTAGATGCCTTACTACTTAGTAACCCTGTTTGTGTGGACTGACTTGAGAATAACTTTATTTCCAAGTCAGTGCACACACAGAGCGTTACTGCCTACACGTGTAGACACTGGTCTAAAAAACACTTACTGTGCAGTAACTTTCCAGTTTCACTGGAATGTACAAGGAGGAATGCAAGTATTCATACTCTTTTCATGCAGCAACATTTTTTGAAAATATTTTCTTGGGACCAATATTCCATTGGTGGAAGTTGACATAGCTTCTCATGTCTCCACGAAACTATCTCCATTTATAGCAATTGAAAATTTGATCTGTTACATAAAGATCTAACTCAAAAAGAGAACAGAAAATCCCTTTGAAAAAAATTAAATAATAATGATAATAATAGGCTTTAAGAACTATTATAAGTAATAGGTAACAGGCAAGTCCTGCACTGAAAAGTCATCAGGAATTTGAAAACGATGAGAGTTGTAGATGAAGCTGAAAGTAGGATTTGGCTGTAGATATTCACATTTAAAAAATGGAGGTCTTGTATATTTACAGGCAGATTCTATTTTAAGTTACATTTGTGAAACTCTTTTGACCTCAGTGGTGGAGTCTACATGTTCATTAATGCTCTTTTCCTAATGTACATTAAGTTTAGTACCTCTGGGAATTTTTACACGTGCTCTGGGAGTGGAGCAGGAGAGGCGTCTTATGTATCAGTGTCTTGTGTATCAGTCTCCCCATGCTGCAAAATGACAGCATGGAGGCTTTATCTAAAGCTCATTGAACAGCTTTAAAGTGCCCCACCCCAATTTTTCAGTGCAGGGATGCTGATACATGAGAGACAGAGGCTGGCTGGAGCATGGTAATTATCATGTTCCAGCAGACTCGATTAATCAAGTCTGCTCTGACGTACTACAATTACACAGCATCAGAGCAGCCTCCTGGCTCACGTGCAGGCACCCTCTAATGTGAGGTATTAAATTAATAAACATTGGCCTGTGCTCATGTATAGTAGAGCAAGCACACACTTTTTAGATGACACTTAATGCGCAGAAGCCTGTTTTACTGTGCATTAGTATAATAGCATGGTTTTTTATATGACGCTTTAATAAGCAGTAAAAAGGCTACTGTGCATTAAAGTGCATGTGTAGATGTGCCCAGTAAGTAGAGACAAATGAAACTAGAACTTAGTCCTTATATTTTCAGTCTAAATATTTAAGAGAAAACTCACGTTGTATTTATCAACCAAGACCTTTAACTTTTCGTGGGTTAACATTGCAGCTAAGAACATAAAGCAGAATAGGCTGTAAAGGAAAAGTTAATGCCAGGTAAAGATACAATTTATTGGGCAATGAAATTATCTTTTCTGCCCATCTTTTCTGAATAAAGAAACTGCTTTTTTTTTGCTTTGTTTTTAAAAAGCTAGCTGTTTGTGGTCTTATATCTGAAAATATCCTCTTATCCAGGATCTAACTCTTGTACTCAATATTTCCCTCCCATGTGTATAAAGAAAAGGGTTCTGCCTTTCAGAGCTCAGTATTCTTCTTTATTGTCTTGGCATGGTTGTGATCTTTCCCCTTCACATCTTATTGCACCAGTTTTCCCGAATGATCTCCATCACTACTGTCAGCCTAGAACCAGGTATGCTTACTTAATCTTTTTTTTCCTCACTTTTTTCCTTTTACTTTGTTATTCAACTCCCTCACTCTTCTTTACTTCTTACACATCCAGGTTCTTTTTCCTGCAATGAACCCATCCTGGGATGGGCTTTGTTTTAAAATTTATTTCAAGATTATTTAAACTATTGTTAAGTTATGGTTCTAAGGATTTGCTATGATGTAAAGACCTGGAAAATTACTGTTGTGTCTTATTTTTGGTAAGTTCCACTATTGGACAGTGCCCCAGATATATAGCAGTCATCTTCTCTGTCTCTTTTTCTTACAATTTTAAATTACATCTCAAAAGCTGTCACTTTTCCTCCTCTGAATGCTGCTGCTTCTACTAATTTGATGCCTACTTTCTTCCCTTGTTGCTGTGTTCTTCTGTCATCCCTTTTCATGTCTTAAGCAAAAGGCACCATAGCCCAGGTGTACTCAGGTATATACTCCCCATCTCCAATTAAAGGGAATTGTTAGCTGGCAGGTGTGCTGGGGGTGGGAACTGCAGATTGCTCAGTTTCCCTATGTCCCTATAGAACCAGGCCAGGAAAGTCAGGGAACTTAACTATATACAAATTTATTTACATTGACTTATTACAAGGAAAAGAAACATGAATATAAATATATGTACAATGTATATATATATATATGATATCTAAACCACTATATATGATATCTAAACAAATAACATAAACAATACCCTCTGGATAAATCTATAAAACCTTATACCAGTGTTCCAGATACAAGTCACAGGTAAGTATCTGATCTAAAACATATAAACTCCAAAATAAACATAGATAGCCAACAAATAAACTATAGATAAGTATCGGTGAACAATAAATAAGCCACAAATAAACAACAGGTGAAATAATAGCAACAGGGGGTCCCAGCAGAGCCCTAGGACTCTACTAATTTACATACATGAGAGTTCACAAAATATAAGGCATGACATCACACCACTTATGTTGCAAGAACCTCAAAGATAAACTTAATCCCAAACGGAACCCCAATGCCCCCGGGCTTTTTCCCAAGCCCTTCACGGAAGCTGGTAACTTCAGGGGGAGCCCTGCCAGTGGGACTTCCACTTTCAGGAGCCCTTAACTAACCAGGGGGACTCCCTGTCCCCTGTGAGAATCCTTTTTCCCTGCAACTCACGGCTCCCAGGCCTGGAGGGTGGCCCTTGTCCTCTGCACCAAGCTGCTCTCTCACTTGCGGTGGGCTTTGGGGGATTGCTGTTTCCTGGAACAGGGCTCCACTATGCAGGCTTTCTGGGGCCTCTGGATTGGCCCTGTCTGATGGCTCAGTAGCCCGAGCACTGTCTGGCTCCCTGGACTCAAACTTCTGATATGGGTTGGAGGCCCGAGCCACCACATGCAGCACCAGATTCAGTCCACTCCTGGACCCCCTGTACAGTGCCTCTTGCACCAAGCTCCCAGCCTTATGCCAGAGGTTGGGGACCTGAGCCACCCAAGTACTCCAAAGATCCTGCTCTGTGCACCAGCCTGTGCACCATGTCTCTGGCCACATGCCAGAGGATGCAGACCTACGCCTCCTCATGCAGCTCCCAGGGTCTGGATGCCATCCATGAACCATGCTGCGCACTGAAAGCCTAGCTGCTGGAGCCATCCACTGTTCCCCACAGATGGAAATCTTCAGGGGTGCTTCCAAGCTCCTGCTTCACCCTGATGAGCAGCTCTCCTCAGCTCTTCTAAGCCCTGCTCTTCTCTCTTCTCCGTCCCCAATGTATCTCCCTTGTGCTGGGCACTCAGCTCCTTTTATACTCTTCAGGGCTCCACCCCTGAAGTCTTCCCTGGCAGTGTTGTAGTCTACAATCAAGTCTGGGGGGCAGCTCCTCTTCCTGAGCCCTCAGGAAAGGGGCATGACTTAACTCCTCTTGCTGCCTCTTGATTGGTGTATGGGCTCCAACAATCAAAACAGGAAAATCTCAAGCCTGGTACTCAACCCAAGCTCCGAAAGGCAAGCCTGCTACAGCACTAAATAAATAAAGTTGTAATGGAAGAGGAAGTATGATAAGGTCTCCAGGAGTATTTTTTGCCTTCACAGCCCTTTGCTTTAATATCATGGTTATGACCAGCATTTTTTGAATAAGTAATGATTATAGATGCACATAATTTCAGAGAGGAAGCACTTGTCAATTCCGAAAATAATCTGCCTTTTACTATGCCTCAAGCTGGATTCCCAAAAATGTAGACAATCTACATCACCAGATATTTCTGACAATCTTAAGTATTTAATACAGAATGTTGTCTGAATGTCATTAAACTAGACAGTGTTTTATGGTTTCAGTCTTAGATTACTTTATATTAAAGAGAACTCATGTATGATAGGACAGATCAGTACTTGAATCAGAAAATAGAAAGGTTGTACCCAATACATAGGGGAGAGTATGCTTCTGTAGCATGTTCCAATCTTCCCTTTTATCTTTATTTTTACATGCAACACTGAGAAGTTCTGTAATACTGACTGTTCCTTTCACTTATCCAAGCCTTAACTATCCATGCCAACCACTTCAAACAAGATGATGGCTAAGAAATGAGTCTATGATGGCTACATATCTGCCCTGATTCCTCCAAGAAACCTAGCCTTCCAACTATATCACTCTCTGCACTGGCATACCTTTTATGCACAAAAAGATGTAATATATTACATGCACAAGCACATACATTGGTTTTAATACTTGAGTGCACTAGATCAGTACTCACTCAGATGAGGCAGGTGCATAGGTAGCTGGCTCCCATTTCTCCTACTATTATCCGAGGTACAGTCGGGACCCAGTTCAACATCCAGTACAACTTAACAAAACTCAAGGCCATTGTAAGGTGCTGAACTGTATCAGGCTTCAAGATCATTGCACTAGAGTGTACTCTAGTCATACCTCTAGCAAGCTGCCTCTGCCAGAGGGTGGCATATAGGTAGCGTAGCTAATTCTTTGACAGAGATTTCTTCATACCAGGGGAAGCCTCACATGCCATTTCAAGGAAGATTTAATTTTCCTTTACCACACTAAGTGTTATATAAAGGGGTTTGCATGGACCATGATTAGATCCACTGTCTTCACTACTAAGAGAAATGTTTTCTCCAGGTATAACCAGGTGCTGCCCTTATGCTTGTATTAATTTTAAAATGATGAGGTGAGGCGGGTTTCTTTTAAACTTGCTAATGAAATATATATTTTAAAAGTACGTTCCCAGGATGGAACAGCTGTCAATATAAAATTGTGATGGAAACGGTACTAAACACTTAAGGGTAGGACTGTAAACAAGAAAATCTGCTATACAAAATGGTGTTCAAAATCCACATGCTTCATTCTTTTTTTTTAATGTATAAGCATACAGCATGGAGAAATCATCACTAGTGGTATTGTTAGAATTAATAGAACCCAAAACAAACCCGATCCCTCCATCTCTTAAAATGGCCACTTCAAGATCTTAAAACAGTCAACAGAAAAATGCTATAATACAAAATGCCTATTAAACCTGGATCTGATTGCTACTCTATTTTGTATTCTCCTGTCTTCTTTAATGTATTAACACAGCTGGGGAGGAGACCATCATAAACAAGCTGTCAAGCTTAACTGAGCTAGTCCTTCTTGATCTTCTAATAGATATATACATGCAAAATCAGACACTTGTAATAATAACAAAGAACTCTATTTGGCCATATTCATATCTGTGATTATTAGCCCGTTAGAGCCCTTGGAACAGTGACATTCCAGGAGTATACTGCTGTACAAGCCAGCACCAGTTTGATCCTCTATTTCCTATATAACAATTGGGTGTGTAATGCAGAATAAATTGTTTATAATGAGATGATTTAGTCTAAAGAGAATCAAAGTGGACTAGGTGATCTTCTAGGTCCCTTCCAGCCCTAATAGCTATGAAATCTAGGAAAGTAACATTTTTAAAGGGCCATAGCATTCAGAGAAAATAGAAACTTGCTGGGCAACAGAAACTGGTGAGCGAGAGGACAAATTACATTTTCTTTCACTGAGAACAAGCACATAGGTAATTTATGGATGGGCAAAGGGCACAGCAAGTCATAGAAAAATCTATATAGCCAAAGTTTCTAATTTTTTTTTTCATATTGTGGACCATATGACAAAAGGACCACCTTCCTCCTAGTCATGGTCAGGTACAGACATTATACTTTTTCCAGTTTAGGTGGTCAGAAACAGGTCTATACCTGTAACAGATCAGTAGTTCAGGACACATAGACTGCTTTAACAGTGATGGATCCCAGTCTAAGATAGACCTGGACTGATGTAGTATTGGACTTATTGGATCTAGCTTAGACTGGTGAATCAAACATCAGTACCAGGTCTGCTGCACATAAAGGTAGGTTGTTGTCCACCAGCATCCCAGGGGACATTGCAGTTCCCACTAACCTTCCCTTCCAGACAGCTGCAGCTTGGCTGCTCCAACCAAGCACCTAGCCAGCCCCTCAGTGAAAGGTCCCTTCCAGTCCCTAACATCTATGAATCTATGTATCCATGGGGGAAATCCTGTGACCCTCCCTGAAGCCACTCTAGTGCATGGTCCAAAATGTCCATCCCTTGTCCAGGTTCCATCTGAGCCCCAGGACCAGGCACCGAAGTGGTTCCGAGGAGGGCTTGCAGGATTTCCCCCACCAACACCATATTCCCATCTGAGGCTGCTTCCTGTGCAGCTGTGGGGCTCCAGTCCTTTGCAGGGCAGGCAGCCATGCTTTTGCAGCTGCATAGAAACTTCAGCCCCAAACTCAGCTCTGGCCCTGGAAAAGAGAGATTGTGTGAGCCTTTACTGGACCCACTCCAGTGCATGGTCCCAGGCCTTGAATGGAACCAAGACAGGGAGGAAAATTCTGTGCCCTGCTGACCCAAGCTAGGAATTCAGGGTGTGCCACTGGAACCATGCTAAGCAGCTCGTGAACCCTGCTCCTCACCTCAGTCCTGCCTGGGTGGACCCCTGTGTCCCCCCGCCAAAGCCTAGGGGCCCTCATGCCACTGTGAGTAGGGGCAAGAAGACCACCCTCCACTGCTTTCCTGCAGCTGACAGCTGCCTGACAGATGCCAGGACAGCAGGAGGAGGCATGTGTCTGACAGCCAATCAGGGATGGTACAGCCATTCAGCTGTGCTCAGCTGCCCTCGGCAACCTCCAGCATGCTGGGAAATGTACAGTAGTGCCCCTACCTTCTGGCCTCAGTAGTGCAGGCTTCTGTGTGCCCTCCCACACCAAAGGGCAAATGTAAGTTTTATTTGTTCCCAATCCAATCTATACAGTTTAGAGAAACCCGCATAGATTTGATCGATTCTGCCTCGGATTTTTTGAATGTTTGTACTTAGCCCATCCATCTTTCATACCCCCATCCTTCACATCCCCATTGCTTACCTGGAAAAGTTAATATTGTGAAAGCATTTAATGTATGTTACCTGTCTGCAAATAAGAAAACAGCAATGTGACCAGCTAATGTTTCATAGTTGGTTTCATAGTTGGTAGGGTCAGAAGGGACCTGAGCAGATCATCAAGTCTGACCCCCTGCCATGGCAGGAAAAAGTACCAGGGTCAAACGACCCCAGCAAGGTGTTCATCTAGCCTCCTCTTGAAGACCCCCAGGGTAGGAGCCAGCACCACTTCGCTTGGAAGTTGATTCCAGATCCTAGCTGCCCTGACCGTGAAGTAGCGCCTCCTGATGTCTAGTCTGAATCTACCCTCTGCCAGCTTGTGACTGTTATTTCTAGTCACTCCTGGTAGTGCTTGGGGGAACAAGAACTCCCCCAGTGCCTCCTGATCCCCCCTGACTAGTTTGTAACAGGCCACTAGATCCCCCCTCAGCCTTCTCTTGTGGAGGCTGAACAGGTCGAGGTCCCTTAACCTCTCCTCATAGGGCCTGCCCTGCTGCCCCCTGATCATGCAAGTGGCCCTCCTCTGGACCCTCTCCATGTTGTCCACATCCCTCCTGAAGTGTGGCACCCAGAACTGGATGCAGTACTCCAGCTGCAGCCTGACCACTGCCTCATAGAGTGGGAGGATCACCTCCTTGGACCAGTTCAAGATGCATCTGTGGATGCATGACAAGGTGCAGTTGGCCTTCCTGACTGCCTCCCCACACTGCCGGCCTATGTTCATCTTGGCATCAATGATGAGTCCAAGATCCTTTTCTGCCTCTGCACTGATGAGAAGGGAGTTCCCCAGCCTGTAGGTATGGTGCTGGTTCTTCCTCCCCTGGTGCAGCACCTTGAAATTCTCAGTGTTGAAACCCATCCTGTTCTCAGCCGCCCACCCTGTAACCTGTCTAGGTCCAATTGCAGCCTATTCCTCCCCTCTAGTGTGCCCACATCCCCCGACATCTTCGTGCCATCTGCAGACCACCATCAAATGATACGTGCAGCACAGAATTGGAATTTATGCTTCCAGTATTGCAGCTGTATGTTTAAAATGCAATACATACATCCATAAAGCAAAATGTATTGATTTGAAAAAAAAATCCATATAGGCAAACACATATGCGCTTAGTGTACTTCTGATGCAGGCATACAAATATTAAATGCACACAAGCTTGTCAGAGTTTGCAAGTGCAAATCATGAGAAAGATGCACAACTCTGATTATTGTATAAGCTAGGCAGTTTGCAAAGTTTGCTACTTTTGCATGTCTTACTTTGCAAATGTGGCACAAACAGATTTACAAAGGAAAACTGATTCACCAGCTTTAAAAAGTGTAAGACTTGCATATGGACACAATTTAAATACACAGGTGTACAAAAAAACCCCAGAAGTTAGGCTATAGCATGAACCTTTATGGAAAACATTTTGTTTTTTTTCATCTGTCAAGGTAAACAAATAATAAGCCAGTCAGTTTATATTAATACAACCCCTCTCTCTGTCACTCTGCATCAATCTATGATCATCTATAATGGCATTTATTAGTAGGCTGCATGTCAACTTTGCACTTTGATACAGATTATTTCCTTACCAGCTGCTAAGGTTTGTCCTGTGCCTGGCTCACTGGTTATGCAACCAATTCGATTGCAGAGAGTAACAGTGAAGTAGTACCTTCTGTATGGTTTTAACTCTGTCACTATATAGGACAGCTCATGAGCTTCAGCTATATACAAAACCTGCAAGAAAAACAGATTTGAAGATGATTCTTGGTTAATAATGTTTTCATTCCTGTTAATCGATGACATGCTAACTGATAACAAACTTGACTTGGAATTTGCAGATTCTTGCATTTAAACATGGAAAGCCTTGCAAAGGCCCGTTAGTGAAAGAGGATTATTTCAAAGAATCTCAGCAAGCTAGGATTTAAATAATAATACTTCCATCACACTGTTTTATGAGGTAATAATCCAGTTCCTGAGTGGATAAATGAGGAAACAAAGTTATTGCCTCGTAAAGCTGTGTGGTGGTGCTGTTATCACCACAAACAGTATATAGATGACGTTGCCATTAAATATTGAAATCTGATCACCATGGAATAAGCGACACAAGTAGAAAGCACTCTAACAGGAGAGATGGTCCAATTTTTCTACAAAGGATTAATGGGAAGATATTTTATCTCAATTCTAAAGTCATTTGTCAAAAAGTTAGAGAATGGTGAATCTTCATAAGAATTTTTTGTTTAGTTGAACCGTTTATTGGATGTTTGTTAACTCTAAAAATTGGAGTAGAAATTTCACATATTTGGAACACCAGCTCTAAAGCTCTTTGCAAGCAATTAAGTTATCACTTCAACAGCCCCAAGAAGTAGGTAAGTTATTATCTCTATTTTATGAATGAGCAAAATAAAGCACAGTGAACTCAGAAATTGTATAATCAAAGCCACGCTGGAGACAGAAATAGAATCATAGAACCAATGAGTCGGAAGGGACCTAGACAGATCATCCAGTCCGACCCCCTGCCATGGGCAGGAAGGAGCACTGGGGGTGGCAGGGGTCATAAGACCCCAGCCAGGTGCCTATCCAGTCTTCTCTTGAAGATTTCCAGGGAGGGTGAGAGCACCAGCTCTCTGGGAAGCCTATTCCAGGCTCTGGCCACCCTTACAGTGAAGTAGTTCTTCCTAATATCTAACCTAAACCTATCCTCCCTCAGCTTGTGGCCATTGTTCCTGGTGACTCCAAGGAAGGCCCTGGTGATCAGAACTCAGCAGCCATGGCTGCCATTCCTTTGCTTTAATTACCAGGCAATACTTTTTTACTCACTCTTTACATTTGTAGCATAACAGTATTAACCATAATAATTAAAATTAAAAAATGATATTGTCAAGCATCCAAAAATGAGTATGGCCTTAAAATAGTTACAGCTGAAAACAGAGATGTTTGCCCAGTCCCATGGCTCCAGACCCTGGAGCTTTAAAAGGAAGCTAACTGCTCCAAGAGTCAAACTGAAACTCTAAGGGTTGACAATGCTAAAAGCGATTTTAAAAAATGCATATTACTGAATAACCTCAAGGTGCATGTGCACATAAACAACATGCATATCCACACATGCACACACATATATGCACTGCTTGAAGAACCAACACGTGCATGGTTTGAGAGCATTTAAATAATTTTCCTGAGTTTGGTCCCTCACATCTAGGAATTGCTGCACTGACCACTGAAATGGAGGAAGACACACCAGAAGTACAAGTTAATATCTATTTAACAACACATACAACATTATAATTCAAAAAAGAGAATTTCATATGTTAATGGGCAAGGAAATTAGACAAACAGGTTATAGAGGCAATAAATCCATAAAAACTGACTGATAACAAGAGTACCTGGGAAAGTGCTGGCAAGATTTTCTGTTCAGTAACTAAGTTGATGCTATACCCCATCACTTCTCCTCTTGCTAAATTGTCGTGTGGTTTTTCCCAAGATACATTGAGAGAATATGGTGAAATGGGGAATACTGATGGAGACGGCATTAATATGGGAGCTAAAAACAAATAAATGTGATAATTTATTGTAAAATAAATAAGAAATGTGTGTCATTCAAGTTTTCTTACTGTATTGGAAAGCACTACCTGTTATAGACTATAACACTGATTACCCAGGTCCATTTTTTTAAGGTAAAAAGTAATTTTTGGATTTAAGTGAAATGTTTATATAGTTTCTAAAATTCCATAAAAAGGTAAAAGTAAAATCTCATCCCTACAGACTAAAAAGCTTGAGGTTTTAATGTTTTTAAAGATATATTAATCCCTTCTTAATATCTCTGTAGATGGATATGGGTAAGAAATACATTAAATGAAAAGCTCTCATGCAAAATAATCGTGCAAAAGTCATAAACTTGGAGAAAGCAAAAGCTGATTAATATTTAAAAATCTTAAAAGATATATCATTTGCTGGACAGGTTTGAAATTAACAAGCCTCTTCCTTCTTACAGAGCATTTCTCCTTGTCTTGGATAGCTACACCTGTAAAAAGATGGTTTGTACTGCAGTTAAATCCCCCACTGATCACCTTGTAATAATAGGAGCCCAAATCACAGCATTTCTGTTATGTACAAACAAAACACTAACAGACCTCTTCTCCAGTACAAATTTGAGACTTTGTGATATATACCATTTCAAAACATATAATCATAAAGACCCAATTTTAAAAGGGGACTTAGCTTAGCCTCTCATCTTGTTGGGACCATACAACTGAGGACATGATTTTGATCAGAAATCTGGGCATCACTGTCATAACTGAGATGTTTAATGCTTTAAATGCCGTGGGTAACTAATACCAGAACTTCAAAGAAAAAGAGCAGTTCCAAGTTAAGCATCACAATTTGTGAGCATTATTTCCAAAAAGCAAGTTAAGGGAGGAGCACTTTGAAAGATCCAGCTCTTATTTTAGGTACCTGGCCTTATTTTGCTTCCTCAAAGCTGAGCTCTTAAAAATTCAATCCTTCTTCTGAGGGCTAAACACATAAAATGGTGGGGATGAGATCTTGAAAAATTTAGCCCAAAGTGACTAAGAGTGTTTATACACATAATCCAGGAGTTTGGCGGGGGGGGGCTTTAATATTAGAGCATTTCTTGGTTCGGCTCTAATTAAAACGCCTAGAGCATCACAGGTATCAGCATCTCTGCACTGAAAAATGGTGGTGGGGGTGCTTTAAGCTGGTTAAAACAAGCTTTAAAGTGCCCCCGTTGCTACCTTTCAGTGCAGGAACACTAATACACAGGACACTGGAGTCTACTGGAGCACAGTAATTACCACACTCGAACAGACTCAATTAATCAAGCCTTCTCTGACACACTGTAATTACAGCACATCAGAACACCCTCACTGCACATGTATAGGCACCCTAAGGGCCTTGTTACATGTTGCACTTTGAGCTACTTAAATGTTGATCAGTGTTAGTGCTAGCTCGAGTTTGGAGCAGTCACACCAAAGGCTAAAAACTTTCTCTGACTGTCCATGACCTGCACAGCTGTTGTCACTTGCCTCTAGAGGGCTGGTGAGCAGCAGCCTGACTAGGAGCTACAGAGGTGAGTTGCCACTACAGGGCTGGTGAACCAAGACAGGCTTCTATCCCTACTGTCAGTGTGGGGAAGTGGGTGTAAGAGATGGGTTGGTGAGGGGAAGACGGGAGGCAGAAACATAAATCTAGGAGGTGGAGAGTTAATGGGATGGCGATGGGTAATGAAATGTGAAGTAGAAAGGAAATGTTGGGGAGGAAAGGGTGAGGAAATGAAGGAAGTTGGCCACTGAAGGATAAAACAAGCAAGCTAAAGAAGTATGGGTTGGATGAATGGGCTATAAGCTGGATAGAAATGTGGCTGGATTGTTGGGCTCAACGGGTAGTAATCAATGGCTCAGTGTCTAATTGGCAGCCGGTATCAAGTGGAGTGCCCCAGGGGTTGGTCCTGGGACCAGTTTTGTTCAATAACTTCATTAACAATCTGGAAGATGGAATGGATTGCACCTTCAGTAAGTTAATCGGTGACACCAAGCTGTACAGTGTAGTAGATACATTGGAGTGTAGGGCTAGGATTCAGAGTGACCTAGACAAATTGGAGGATTGGGCCACTTAGGATGGAAGAATCCCATGGACTGCTACAACCTAGGGACTGACTAGCTAAGCGGCAGCTGTGCAAAAAAGGACCTTGGAGTTAAAGTGGACGATAAGATGGATATGAGTCAGCAGTTTGCCTTTATTGCCAAGAAGGCTAAAACCATACTGGGCTGCATTAGTAGAAGCATTGCCAGCAAATTGAGGGAAGTAATTATTCTGCTCTATTCTGCATTGATGAGGCCACATCTGGAGTACTGTGTCCAGTTTTGGGCCCCCACTATAGAAAGGATGTGGACAACCTGGAGAAAGTCCAGCAGGGGACAACAAAAATGGTTTTGGGGCTGGGACACATAACTTCTGAGGAGAGGCTGAGGAAACTGAGTTTATTTAGTTTGCAGAAGAGAAGACTGAGAGGGGATTTGATAGTGGCCTTTAACTACATGAAGGGTGGTTATAAAAAGGATGGAGCTAGACTTTTCCCAGCGGTAACAGATGACAGAACAAGGAGTAATGGTCTCAAGTTGCAGCAAGGGAGGTTTAGGTTAGATATTAGGAAAAACTCTCATTAGGAGGGTGGTAAAGCACTGGAACAGGTTACCTAGAGAGATTGTGGAATCTCCATCCTTGGAGATTTTTAAGGCCCAGTTTGACAAAGCACTGGATGGAAGAAGGCCTTATATTTTAATGAACTTGGATTTGGGATTGGGATGTGGGGGATGATAATAATGCTTCCTGGGGTGGCCTGGAAGTGAGAGTGGTGAGGGAAGGCACTTTTGGGGAAACTGCTGCCCCTCCCTCAGGAAGGAAGCCCCAGTTCATGGGGACCCAACCCAGCCCCTTGTTTCCCTACCTCCTCCCAGAACCCACTCCTGGACATGTCCATGGCCTGTGACCTGCCTAGCTGGCATGTGCTCTGCAAGCTGTTTGCACAGGGTTGCACCCCTGGGAGTGGAAAGATTGCACCCATGGGGGCAGAAGGGGGAGTTGACTTGTTGCTAGTACTGCTCCCTGGGCTGCAGAGTTCAGGAGGTAGAAAGTTTATCCACACAGAAGAGGGTGGGGCGGGGAGAGAGGAGACTGCCTCCTGGGATGCTAAAGGACTGCAACTTCAGCAGCTCATCTGTGGAGAATGGCCCCACATTAATGGAACATGATCTGGGTAACATGCATCAGAGAGAAACCTGCCCTGGAGTGGCATAACTTTAAGCCACCTAATTGTGCTTAAAACTAGTTTTGGTGTTAATGTCCAGACAATCCAGGGGTTAAGAGCTCCAGGAGCTGCATAAAATTAATGTGTAACGAGGCCCTAAGGTTCCAATTCAGGAAGCCACTTTACCACATGTATATAGTAAGATTTGTCCTTAAACACCCTTTTTAAACAGGAGTTCTCAGTCCTGAATCAGGGCCTAAACAATTACTGTTCAACCCAAATGAATTTCTTCCCCCAAACCAGAGTACAGTATAATCCGAGTTGAGTGTAATGTAGCTGCATGTCTTTCATGGCTCATGTTAAGGCTCATATAGTCTCTAGCCTTTCACAAAGGGGAAAGGTTAATGAATATCTGTCCAAACAAGATAAAAGAGTGACAGAGAAAAAACTGGGTAAAATTCAGAAAACCAAACTGTGGTGTAGTTTGTTAAAACTTACGACGTAACAGCATTTTTTTAAATAATGATTTTCTGAGCCAAGTCTTTTTAAATTTCTCATATTCAATTCCCCCAAAATTTAAGTGAATTGTGGATGAGTGAAATGAGCAGAATTTGGCCTCATTTGGCAAATATCATGACTGCTTTTTATTACAATTAAAAAAAATAAAGGTGAGGTTGGGGGAGGGGAGAATGGGGATAATATAACCAAGTTACCTGCCTCTGCAGTTTTTTCTGAGATCCAGTGCGATGATGTACTACCAGCCATATTTACTGCTGAGACACAGAACTCATACTCTGTGAATGGTTCGAGGCCAATGACTCTGGTGCTGGTCTGAGGTGGCATTAATGCATTTTCATTGGCAGACTCCACAACTGGCTGAGGATTGAGCCATCCACTACTTTGGAAAATATGAGTTTCAGGTGGCACATGACTTCCATCAGACTGTGGTACTCCTCTCATGTAAAGTTCATACCTTATAATTATACCTAGAAATAACAGTAAATGAACAAAACTAATTTATAGTAGATTGATATGCAGCATTCTTGCAGTTCAATTAAACTATCAGTGCTAATATATTTTAAATCCTAAGAATCTAAGAATAGAGAGCAAAGAAAATGAAATACCCCACAATGTGTAATTTTAATACCCGTAAGAGTTCATATTTCCTTATTTTCTGCTAGCCTATCAAAACCAGACATGCTATTTTCATTTGGTTAAACCAATTATTAATCAAATTAACTATATGATTTTCTTAGAAATGTAATTTTGGACATGAAAATCTTGGGCTAAAGCATTGTATTTAGTTTTGTTATACTTGCATACAGAAGAATAGATAAAAGGCCTGAAAGAATGTCTTAATTTGTTCCAAGGCAGAAGCCTCCTACATGGAACAAAAGTGATTGTAGAATGCCTATTTCAAAGGAATAAGTTTTTGTGCAATAGGTAGGCCCTTATTTGTATGGGAACAATTTACCTGCTTCCTTAAACCAAAGTTATTTTTGGTGGGGAGGGATTTTTTTTCATCTAATTTTCCTTTCGAGGGAGCTTATTAACTTGGAAAAAAAGTCCCAAGGGGTCACAAAACACACCTGGACTAAAATACAATACAATATTTAAGCACATGTCTAACTTCAGGTATATCTAAACTGCAAATTGAACTATAATGTAGAGCAGGGGTAAGCAACCTACAGAAAGATTTTATCTGGCCTGCAAAGCCAGGACTCATGTGGCAATTGGTAGTGAGGGGAATTGGTGGCAATCAGTGACAAGGGGAACTGGCAGCATATGGGGGTAGGGGGAAGCAAGGATGATGGCCCATCCTGGGACTGAGCTGCATTGGTTTGGCCCACTCTCCCACAGCAGCCCAGAGCACAGCCCCATTAAGCTCATTGGCACTACTCACAAATTTTAGGTTAGACACATACTCTTGTACCTTGTTCAACAATGGAGAAAGGAAAAAAATAAATGCAAAAGAACTGAATCAGAAACAGCTAAGGAGAAAGAGATCAGGAACATCAGCACAGCCAGAAGGTGGATAAGTATCATAGTGGTAAGGGTCTGGGGCCAAATTCATGTAAGACACTGAATGGATGCCTCTAAAAAAACAGCTTGTCTTCTCATCTTTTGAGAAGAGAGAAGGAACTAACTAGGCATCAAAGGAAATAGAAAAGAGAACTCACAGCTGTCTGCTTTTGCCATTACATGTAAGTGATGGTGATTTTAACCTACAGATAATTAAATTGTGTTGGAACTTTGTTATTCTCTGTGTCATTGTTCAAGAAGAGGAGTAACATTATTAAGAATTAAGTCAAATTAAATAGTGTACATAGTAATTTTCATCTTCTTCAATATCCTTTTAAATTTTAGAACTAATAGGAAGATGTTAGTAGCTCTTAGGGTATATCTACAGAGCAAAAAAGATCGTGTGATTGTAGCCTTGTATATATATTCATGCTAATATTAATCTAACTAACACAGATAACAGCAGTGAAGACATGGAGGTATAGGTTTGAACAAAGGCTAGCAATTAGAAGCCCACCTAAGACGAAGAGCACTGGGGGATCCGGGGGGGGTGGTGTGAAGTGGTGTGATTGCACCCCCCCCCGGACTGGTATGCCCTGCAGGAGACTTCTGCCCCACCCTTCCCCTCCATGCTTAGAAGCATGCCCCTTCCCCTCCATTTCCCTGCCTGACACTGCTGTTTTCCATGCTGTCTAGTGGATGGGGAAGCTTCAGAGCCATTGCTGCCTTCTGTAGCCAGGCTGCATAGGAGCTAAATTCACCTGGGAGAACAGCAGCAACTGCAACAGCTGATGAGCAAGGGGTTTCCCCTTCCATGCACTGCTCCCTGGGGAGACAGTGCAGGTAGGGGAAACCCACCCACCACTGATGCCACTGTTGCTATCCCAGCTGACCCCAGTACCTGCACGGCCCTGCTGGAGCAGGCAGGAGTGGCTTTGAAGCTTCCTCCAGTCCTAGACAGGAGGGAAAGCAGCAGGGGTGGGCAGAGGAAGTGGGGAAGGGGCAAACCTCTTAACACAAAGCGAAAGGTGTTGGGACTATTAGCTGCTTTGGGGTCTTTAAAAACTCCCTGGTGGTTCCCAGGCACAGTCTGCCCACACTGTGCTTGGGTTGGGGAGAAGGTTAGGAGCAGAGATTCAGCCACCTCTGCAGCACAAGTTGCTTATTCCTAAACCCCATTTACCAAATCCTGGATCTACCCCTGACAAAGAGTTCCCATTCTGGTTAATAGCCTGTGCTGAAACTCACACTACCATTTTTTTACTCCAATTAATCCGTGCTAGCTAGACTAAAGATGGCTCAGATATGCTTGCCCATGTTACAACAATGTCTTCATTTGGCTGTGTAGAGAAATCTTTCTGTTCCACTTGTTCCTCACATTTCATAGTTTCATAGTAGCTAGGGTCAGGAGGGACCTGAACAGATCTAGCCTGATCCCCTGCCACTGGCAGGAATGAATGCTGGGTTCACAAGACCCCAGACAGGTGATCATCTAACCACTTTTTGAATTTACCCAAGGTAGAGGCGAGGACCACTTCCCTGGGAAGTTGGTTCCAGATTCTGGCCACCCTAACTGTAAAATATTGCCTCTCAATCTCTAACCTAAACCTGTTCTCATCAGCTTATTACCATTGTTCCTCATCACCCCAGGTGGTGCTGAGGAGACTAGGGCTCTTCCTATTTGCTGATGATCTCCCCTGATGAGTTTGTTGGCAGCCACCAGGTCCCCCTTCAGCCTCCTCTTGCCGAGACTGAACAGGTTCAGGTCCCTCAGTCTCTCCTCATAGGGCCTGTCCTGCTGCCCTCTCACCAAATGGGTGGCCCTCCTCTGAACCCTCTCTAGGCTGACCGCATCCTTTTTTAAAGTGTGGCGCTCAGTACTGGACACAGTACTCCAATTGTGACCTGACCAAAATCACATAGAGGGGGAGTATCACCTCTCTGGACTGGCTTGAGATGCACCTTTGGATTCATGACAAGGTGTGGCTGGCCTTGCTGGCTGTGATCTGGCATTGGCAGCGATCTGGCATTGGCAGCTCATGTTCATCTTCTTGTGCCCATGCACAGAAAGTTACCAACAGCCTCTGTAGTACCAAGAAGTAATAGCTAATCTATACAATAACACAGGGGCGGGCAATTATTTTGGGCGGAGGGCCGCTTGTTGAGTTTTGGCAAGCCATCGAGGGCCATGTGACAGGCAGCCGGGGGTAAATAAATATTAATTTTCTAAATGTTTTAGGGGCCCCGCAGGCCAGATAGAATGGCCTGGTGGGCTGCATCCAGCCCGCGGGTTGCATTTTGCCCACCACTGCAATAACACAATAGGTCTTTCACTGAGCTATGACAGTTAACACCTTTCAAAGCCCAAACGTAGATATGTAAAGAGATTTTCAGTATAAAATGGGCATGCATCTTGTAGCTGCTAGCAAAAAGCACATTTGAATCACTTTTGGTGACCTGGATGGAATTTAGTCATTTCTGGCCCTTTGAGGTGGCTACAGAATCAATTTGAATCTGGCCCCAAAACATTAACTATGCAAATCTGACCTGCAATATTTGGAAACACTATAACCTGTAACATTTAGTTTGGTAACAGAATTTGTAAAAACATAGTTTCCCTCTGTTAATTCTCTTAGTTCATGCTTTTTGTTTGCTCATCTATTACAAAGGCAACAATAGGCACTGTACCTGTGGATGGGTCTCAACCATGTCAGATGGTACTAAGGAACACTGTCATAAAAAAACAGCCTACCCACTCAATCCTCCTCCATGAATTGCAAATGGGAAAAAAAAATCCTGTTGATGCTTTTTTTGTTTTGTTCCCAAGGCAAGAACAGTAACACTCTCAGGCACTGGCATATTTATGAGATTCACATTTGTGACCAATGTTACTCTAATGGCAACTAAAAGTCATTTTTGGCATGCAAGATACATAGATGAGGAATAAATAGGTGGGGCACGCCATTTTGGCAGTGTTCCTTAGCACCATCCCAATACAGTATAGAAATGCTGTATGTGAACTAACTGCCCTGGCCACAGGAAAAAAAAAATAATTGTGAACGTTACTTTTTATATAGACAGGTTTATTTAGGGCTAAAACCTGCTTTCAACACAGATCACTGGAATGTCTCAGCAAAATCCAAAGTTGACCCTCAAAGGAAAAACAACAGCATTAAACAGCAAACAACATAGATACTTGTGTTCTTAATTGCTAAAATGCAATGCTGGTATCCAAATAACAACAATAACTTAAAGAATGTAAAGGGTAGGTTGCTTTGTCATGAATAAATCTTAGGTTTTAAGATTTACCGTTTGGCTTTATAGGTGGAGACCATTCTAACATAAGCTCTGTAGAGCTGATATTTTGAATCGCAGGAGGATCTTGTCCTTCTGGAGGAGCTTGTGCAGTAATTATTGTCACTGGCTGGCTCTCCAAACAGCCTCCACTGGTGCAGGCTCGAACAGAAAAAATATACTTTGTAAATGGAACCAGATTCCAAATAATTGCTGAGGTTTCTAAACCTTCATACAGGCCACAAGGCTCTAGATTGAATGAATTAGTACATGCCAAAATATACTTCTCTATAGGCCCAGAGTCAGTTGATGGGGTTGTCCAGTTAAGTGAAATGGACCGTGGGCCAATAGGAAAGACTGCATTTAAATGTAGATTTCCTGTGGGTGTCCCCGGTTTTGTCCTGTACGTTACTTCTGCACTTCTTGTGGAACCGTGAGCGTTGCTGGCCTTGAGGTAATAGGAATAGAAGGTATACGGGAATAAAGTAGTATCAGTGAAGTTCTGAGAACCTAAAACACACAAGTAAGAAGAAAATTATGTTCCACTTGTCAAAAATCTAGAAACTTGCCTTGAATTTACTGCCTTTTAAGCATGTTTTGAAAGGCCAAAGAATCTTCCCAAGCCCTAACTAGCTCCAAGGTATTAAAAGTATGGGAGAAAATGGAAAGATTTCAAGACCTGTCACAAACCCATCCATGGGGTACCCTCAGAGCCCTGAGTTTCTCCCTGCTGTCCAGCTGCTTGTTCCAAGGAACCACCAAGGTTTGTCCTTGGAAAATGCCTTATCCCTGCAAGCCTCCACTCCACTGCCTTTATACCAGACTCCAGAGCTGCAGCAAGAGAAACTCTGCCAGCCCCAGATGGCTTTCCTTTGGGTTGTGAAAGAAGTTTAGGTCCCCCATTCCACAAAATGCCTTAGCCTGGAATATCACTTGCCCTGAGATCACTCTTTACCAAAGGCAATCAGTAAGGAGACAAAACAAAAGGATTTATTACATGGGATAAAGGTTTATACAACAAAAACTGGCTATGAGTTTGGTAACAGAATACAAAAATAAATAAAGATTCTTCCCCTCATATCTGGCTACAATCTTGGCCCTCTAAGGGTCTCACCAGTATTTTTAGGGAACAGCCTTCCTGCTGACTGCTAGAGACCTGGACTCATCCCAAAGTCTGGGATTGTCCAAAAATCCATCTACCCCTAAGATAGTCCCCTAAATACCTCCAACCCAGCCTTTTCCCCTACTGCCCCAATTTCTCAAGTCTCAGAATCCTCTAAATGTTCTTTAGTGCCAGGAATTCCTGCTGGAATTCTTCTAGGTAATGTCTTGTACTTTGAGATCTCTTAGCTATTGTGAGGTTATTTTTCTCATTGCAGGCAGATAATACCTTGGGTGCCAATCTTAAGGACAGCTCCTTCTTCCTGTGATTTCAGAGTGTCCTTACATAACACACTAGCACAAGATACTTAACAGTTTTGCCTACCTCCTTTTCCTTAAGTCTGCATTCCTAGACCATGTTCAAAGTCATAAAGAGATATACAGAAAGTATAACATAATCCATATGTGATAAAAGCAACATAAATGGATACAGCATAACACTGGCTTTTCAGGTCCACATATGCCATATCCGTGAAACAAACACAAGAAAACCTAACTGACACTCTGTGGATCCAAGCTTTGGTGGGGTTCATAACACCAAGACAAGGGTTTTTATTCTTGCTTGTAGACTCTGCATTCTGCTGATGCTATCCTCACTGTTTCATATTTAGTGGGGGAGAAATTTACCCTAACCATTTGTTTGTCCTTTGCATTAGACATAGAAGAATACCCATTTCTTTGAATAGTTATATATAAATATATAATATGCAAATACTATATTATATTTTACCTGCCAATTTACATCAGAAATAAAGTCATACTTAGAGAATAAGAGCATGCTGTACCAGTTAAAAAGGGAAGTCAGGCTGAACAAAGCCAAGGCCCTCTTCCTTACTTTGTTTTTTACTCCAAATTTGTTTTTTACTCTGTAAAATGGGTTACAAATATCCACCCCCCTCTCAGGAGAATTTTTGATGGTTAATTCATTGTTTATAAAGGATTTAGAAATTTTGTTTTGAAAATGCTAGAAGAGGAGAAATAATTATTAATAAGCCATATCCAAAGGTCAACAGTCATGTCTTATTCTTTGATTCCAGTTTTATTCATTTCCCAATAGCTCCAATGGAATTTTGTGTAAGTAACAAGTCAGCGAGTACCTCCAGGGTTTGTCCAAGAATAGTCATAGTTCAGTTAGGTCCCAACATATTAACTGGCCTTATTTTTATATGATACATGTTAAGGCAAATCTATTTATTAGCACAAGTTATACCCCCATAGGCTACATAATGGGTGTTTTACTATTGCACACAAGGCACAGGAAAAGGCACAGAACTTGTTTTCTTTTGTTTATTCACCTGTACCATGAGCATACAGCATCCTCACAGACTTTGTAGACAAGATGAAGGGGTGAGGCATAACAATATCAGTGATGCTAGAAACTAGGGTTTTGCAAAGCTTCGGTCCTTGATTTGATTCAGCAGAGATTCAGCCCAATACAGTGGCCAAATCTCCAAATCTGAATTGAATCAGAAGACCCTTTAATTTCTCTGAATTGAATCGGAACCCTCTGAATCAATTTGGAAAGATTCAGTGATTCAGACACAGACACAGCTTTAAATGTTTTTTCTACATACTTCAAGGTGCCAGGTGGTTTGTGAATGCTATGATGGTGGGGCAGATGGAGCATCCCACAGGAGCATGGGGGGCTTCCCAGCATGCTCAGCAGCAGACCTGGAAGTGAATCAGAAGCAGATTTCATAGATTTCATAGACATTAGGGCTGGAAGGGACCTCGGAAGATCATAGAGTCCAGCCCCCCGCCCAAAGGGCAGGAAGTCAGCTGGGGTTATAGGATCCCAGCAAGATAAGCATCCAATTTACTCTTGAAGGTGTTCAATGTAGGTGCTTGAACCACCTCCACTGGCAGACTGTTCCAGACCTTGGGGGCTCGGACAGTAAAGAAATTCTTCCTTATGTCCAGCCTGAAACGGTCTTGCAGGAGTTTGTGACCGTTCGACCTCGTCATCCCTTGGGGCGCTCTGGTGAACAGACGTTCCCCCAGATCCTGGTGGTCACCCCTAATAAACTTATAGGTGCCCATCAGATCACCCCTGAGCCTGCGCTTTTCCAGGCTAAAGAGCCGCATGGCACTGAGCACTTCAAGTCCACTTCCGGGTCCACCAGGGAGCACGTGGGGGGCACCCCCACACCTCCTGACTCAGCGACTGGTGCCTGCTGAGTCTGGGGGAGCACCTGAGGTCCCCCTGCATCCTATCGCTGAGCCAGGAGGACATGGGGGGGCCCCACAGCATGTTTGGCAGTTGACCCGGAAGTAGACCAGCAGTACTTCTGGTCCACTTCCAGGTTCACCACTGAGCACACAGGGCCCCTCTTCCCCCACATTTCTGTGGGATGCTCCTTCTGCCCCAGCATCACAGCATTCATGAGCTGCACCTGATACCTTGACATGTGTAGAAAAAATATTTAAAGCTGTGTCTGTAGCTGAATCGCTGATTCTCCAAATCAGCACTGAATTTTCAGATTCGGCCAAATCGAACCAGGGACAGTGATCTGAATCAATTAATCGAATCACTGTTCCTGATTTGGGCCAATTCTGAATCAAAATTGAATACAGCCCATTCAGCACACCCCTGCTAGATACTCCAAATTAGAATGACAGACCGTGGTCAAGAAATATACAAAGAAGACAGTGGCAGTGTAAAAATTCTTCATGGTATACCAAAGTATCAGAAATGGACCACAGACCAAAAAAGTCTATCTGTAGAGAGAGAAGTCTAATTTCCATGCCTACTCAAATCTTGACACCTTTGCTCTTTCCCCCAGTTGATTAGCCAATTACTGCCAACTGCAGTAGAGGTTTTTCAGTGTAGATACCTATCCACTAGGAACCGGGCTAAAAGCATTCAATTCATTTCATAAGACCACTTGTATTCTCTGTCACTACAACCTGCGCTCTTTCCTGCCCAGGGCAGGGGCTTGGACTCAGTGATCCAATAGGTCACTTCTGACCCTAGAAATCTATGAAATCTATGAACCTTGGTTAAAACTGGCAACCTAAGGGTAAAAATTCTATAACCCATACCTAGTCCATAAGCTGCCCACTTATCTATATTTTTAAATAGCTACATTGAACATGTTAGGATTTTGAATCTAAAAAACCTATTGTGTTTATTCCACATTTGATAGCAAAAATCCTGCCTAAGACCAACATTGTTATTTCTCAAGTGTGCCCAGCCTTGAACATCAGCCTCCCAGAGCCAAGTTAACACAAATTCTAAAAATCACTTTAATGAATTACTCTGCAAAACTACCAGGCAAATCATCAGGCCAAGTTGGAAGATTATTGTTAATTTTCCTTGAAAAGTTCAGTGCTTCCATATCTACACTTTCAAACTCTCACTTAATAATAAGATCTGTCTTCACCCAGTTGCACTTAAATAACTCTTTCTGTGTGTATTACAGATGCTGCACACACACTGAGAATAAAGTAATAAACATCAGAATATTATCAGGCTGATACAAAGTTCTGACAGTATTAACAAATTATTCTTACTGTTCAAATGCCATGGAGCAGATGATTTTCACATCATTAATTATAGTGATTGCCAAGAAATGTCAGAAATTTTATTTTTTTAAACTAAATGTATGGTTTTAGAAAATAATGGTTTGTTAAATAGGAGTATATTTAAGACTGATTATCCAACTAGTATATTTTTAGACTTTTAAAGCAGTAAATATATCAGTGGAATCATGAAATAGTATCTTCACATTGCACTCTGCTTTTAAATAGATTATGCAGTACAGTATTATGAACATGAACAAATTATGGTGGCTTTACTTGTACAAAGATTCAATTTAATTTCTTACTTTTCACTTTTGAAATGAATGAAAAAAAAAACCTCACTCTGTAATCTTTTCACTGTATGGAAGTCAGAGTGGCATAAACAACCACTAGATAAGCCAGAGAAAATTCTGAGAAACTGAAGAAGACAACTATGAAGCTGTCTCTCCCTTTACCCCTTAAGACTCAACATGGATGGGGGGAAAGGAAGGTTGCTGGAAAGTACATATCAGGAAAGAACATATTAGGGGCCCAGACAGCAGCTCATAGCACTGAGGAGATCTGGAATAGAGGTACATGATAAAAATAGGCTCCAAGGGCAGGGGTGGCCAACCTGCAGCATATGTACAACATGTGGCCCAGGCAAGCTCTGCATGTGGCACGTGGCAGATCAGGGAGGAGGCTTGCAGCATGGCAGCAGATAGGACAGGGAGCAGAAAGCAGAGTAGCAAATGGGGCAAGAAGCACAGGGCAGGAAGCAGATAGCAGAGCAGCAAATCATACAGGGGAAGGGACTCAGAATGACACTCAGGGAGGGTACAGAACTTAATTTGTGGCATACCTGCCAAAAAGGTTGGCTCCCACTGCCATAGCAGGTTGTGTACATCTTACCCCAAAGGATATAATACACATAGGCTACCAGAAGCTTTCCTAGTTCTCAGAACAACCACGGATTGAGAAGGTTAAAAAGTGGCTTAAAATCATCTTGGACATGTCCACGCAACCTACATTTAGGGTCTTTTTACATTGTGTGCTGTAAGCTGCACAAATGCTGATCAGGTTAGTGCTAGCTTGGAGTTTGGAGCAGTAATAACTTGGATTTGAGCAGTTTATCTTAATGGAATAGGAGCTGGGTTGTGCAGGTAAAGAGATAATCCTGCCCTGGAGTGGAGTAACTTTGAGCTGCATAATGAGTGCTTTAAGCCATTTTAAGGTGTTAATGTGCAGACAGTCTAGGGGCTAAGAGCTCCAGGAGCTGCCAAAAATGTCCATGTAACAAGGTCCTTAGAGCCCAGAGTGCTACTGTGAAGTACAACTTACCCACTTACTTTGAGCCCCTACCTGCCAGCCCCCAAAATTAGGCAATATGGCTGCTTTAGAGCAGCATTTTTCAACCTGTGGGTTGCGACCCAAAAGTGGGTTGCAGAAGCATTGTAAGGGTCGAGGGGAGGTCCCAGGGAATCACAGTTTCCCTATGCAGGATACAATGCTGGCAGCCTGCATGGAGCCAGCATGCAGCCAGAGGCCTGGCAAGCACACAACATTGTGAGAGCAGCCCCAGGAGCTGGAGAGGAGGGAGGGGGCCAGATGCAGCAGCCAAAGGACTGGGAGTGGGGGAAAGGGAAAGAGAGAGAGAGAGAGAAACTATGTGAGTTTGGGCCAGGTTGTGGCAAGGTGAAAATTATACTAATGGGTCCCGGTGTGAAAAAGGTTGAGAACAACTGCTTTAGAGCAGCCTTGAGTATGTGTCAATATGTACACTCAAGACAGAGAGTCTAAAATGGCTCTGGGTGTGTGTTCAGCAGTACTTTGAGGTGGCTGCATTGCCTCACTCCTGAGGGTCTGGACAGATGTAACTCTCAGAACTTTCTACATATACTTTAAACCCCCAAACTCCAGATGTGCACAGCTCTTAAGACTGGCTTAAATTTCCTGGAACTTTTCAAAAGCACCCTGGGAAAATCAAGTACTATTGGAGTTGGTCTTCCATGTACCAGCTCACTATTATGTAGGGTCAAACAGCATGCTGCGCACAGTGCGCAGTCAGTTCTGCAGATATCCCAAACTGCAGCTCTCCTCAGCCCTGCCACAGCACATGCAGGAAAAAGGGCTGCTCTGGAATGCAGCCAGGACTCTACGATCCAAAAGCCTGCTCCCAGGGTCCCCCAACACAGGGCAGATGGCACCATGGGAGCAGAAGCAGGGACTGCTTTTACATCCCCAAATTAGGTAAGATCCCCACCTCCTCCACTCTTAGCATCTGCTCCCTTCCCCTCTTTCCTTAGCAGCATGTCCCTCCCCTCCTATTTATCCTCTCCCCATCTGCCTCTGCCACCCTCGCTATCTCCAGCTTATCCAAGAGGTTAAGGGAAGCACTCCTGCCCTGCTCTAGCTGGGAACAGTGGCAATAGAGACAGCAGTGAGTGGGTTTCTCCTCTCTGCCTAGTTACTCCAGGTGTTCCTTTCCTGTCTGGGAGCAAGTGTAGGGAGGGGGAACTCACCCACCACCCCTGCTAAGTCCAGCTCAAGCATGGCAGAAGTGGCTCTGGAACATGCCCTTTGCCATCCCATAAGCAGGGAAAGTAACACTGGCAGGCAGGAGAGTGGGGAATGGGAGGGGAGGATGATGTACCATTGAAGATATAAGGGAAGGCAGAGGAGAGATTCTTACCTGCTTTGGGGACTGCTGCTCACATGGTATGGGCAGAAAGAAGATGCACAACTGTGCCACTGCATTCCTTCTAGATCTGCCCCTGCCAGATGTGTGACCCCCTGCTTGTTATTCTCAGGGGCTGCACCACCACCCCCCCACCCCCAAAATCTCCAAAGCTTTTCAATCCCTGTCTTGAAGGCTGCACTATCAATTTCACTTCCCTGCTAGAGGCCCGGCATTCCAGGGTGCTAGGCTCATTTGGGGTGTGGAGGGGAGTGGAGGGGTTGCAAGGGGCTGGGGGTGGGGGTTGTGTGGCTTGCCTGTCCCTCACCCCAAATGAGCTTGGCACACTAGAACAGCACTCCCTCCCCTTCCCCCCACCATAAAATCACAAGCAGGTGACCACAAAGTCCCCCAGCACTTAGCAACCCCTCCACTGCTCTGTGAAAGGGCTGATAGTTTGGGCACTCCACTACTACCTGGTGGCATTTTGGCATCAATACAATCACCAAAAGGTGAGGGTTCTTTTTCAAACCTGTAGTAGTATATATGCAGACACTTCTGTCCAGGGACAATTATAAACTGGTTTCCAATCAGTAACGTTCTTAGAACAGTTCAAGTGTTATATCTGTCCACACCCTGAGATTTACAATGCTAAGCATGGGAGCAAAGGCTAGGGAGTGCTTCTCTCTAGGCAGAGATCACAGAGTTAGCACAAAGGCAGTGTAAACCAGCTCTCCTAGATTGTTTCCCTTGGCTGCTGTCCCCCTTAAGACACAGACACACATGCATGTATTGCACACACATTCAATATAAGCCTGATTTCAGAGAATGCTCAGTTACTACCCTCCAAAATTAAGCCCCAACTCCACAGAAAAACTGAAAAAAATGAATTCAAATCCTTACCAAAAATAACTACAGAAACTTAAAATAAGAATAAATAAGTGTTATCTATATATAAAACATTGCATTTTTCTTCTGTCAACACTCACTATAGGGATGGTGGTCTTCCATTGTATAGATTTCTGTCTCATCTCTGTATAGCCTATAGACAAGCTTGTTGGAATTTGGAGAATCAGGTGAGCTCCATGAAAGATAGATAACAGAAGCATTTAGAATCTGTCCCGTGGGTGGAGGTTGTTGGGATGGTGCTCGAGCACAAACAAAAAAACAGAGAAAGATTATTTCCAGAACAAAGGTGATTAATAAACATGCACATATATTGAAATGAAATCTTAAAGAAGAAGGTTCCTCTGCTGCTAAAAAGAAAAAACACTGTCAAACAGACAATATCAATAAACAATGTTGAACCGTCAGAAGAACTGTACAACAAAGCTTTTTATCTAGGTACACAAACCAAATTAATGCATCAAAGCAGCCAGCTCAAAGACACTTGGAAATGCCACAGAAGTTAAACATCAATAATACCACAGTTTTCTAAAAATCCCTTGTTCTTTGTGTTTAGGATATTATCTAAAGATGGATTATATTTATGCCCAATATTCTTTTAAAGCTTTATTCTAATTATCTGTTGTTTTTTTTGCAGAAGTGTTATTTCCATTTAGTTATTCCCAATGGCCATATAAATTAATCTAACAAGTAGAAAGCAAAAGTCCATGAGTTAGTCTGCTGAGATATAAAGAGGCCATACTCCCATTGATTTTCCATTGAAATGTGAAATCAACTGGAGTTAGGTACCCAGGTACCTTTAAAATTTCAGCCTAAAATGACTTAACATTTATATGTAATGCAAACTAATCTGGCTGCCATTGGACTTAATTCTGTTCTCTTTTTACACTAGTTGTTAGAGCCCTAGAATTTTGCCCCCTGTTTCTTTCCAGCATTCAGCATTGATTTTTGACAGTACAGGCTTCTATGAAAAGTGCACTTAATAGTATTATGGTTTCTTTAGAGTAATCATAACTATCGAAGGGGCATTATTTTGGAGGAACAATGCTCTAAAATTGGTGACAACAATTAGGAAATTCTGGCATAAAGACTTGAAAGAAGATTGCAGCTGCTGTATCATTCATGTCCAGAAGAGGACTCTGATTGTTATTTAAAATACTACATGAGTTGTTTCCTACAGTTCCACACATAAGTCTATAATATTAGCAATCTAAACCATTTTTAAAAACAGTTGAATTACTATGAACTTTTGAAAAACAGATACTGATACAATGTGTAGATTATTTTTTGTGTCCAAGGCACTCTGAAGACGAAAAGTGCCATAGAAGTATGACTTAAGTATATTTTTATACGTTCTATTGAAAAAAATACATTTTAATGTGAAACAATGTGTAACCTAATTCTCATGCAAATAGAGAGGTACTGTATATTCTAAAAGTAGGTTAGAACCAAAATCCAGAACCTGGTCACCTTGAAAGTCTGATAAAATTAATCTGTGGGGAAAAAAAGCTGCCTCATTCTGTCCCATTTGAAGTAGTATATGTTCTGTAATGGCATATAGTTTTAATATTAAATTGCTTTACAGCTCAAACACATATTGGGATCAAAACTCAAACTTGTACATATGTTTTTGTACACCTTTCTGAGTCTGTGTATTTGTGTTTGTATATAGCACATAATCATAGAGAGATCATAATGATGAAAATAATATAAATGCCTAGGGAGATTATGTAAACTAATACTTGGCAGGAATGTCTCAAACACAAATCCATGACATAAAAGGAGTTAAGAGATAACTATTAGTATCACCTAAAGTCAGTTTTTTAGGTTTGTAGAGTATGTCTGTACTGCTACTAAGGCTCTCCCCCAGGCCTCCTCTGTAGCTCGAACCCACCTACCCCCTACATGAAAACTCATCCCCTCCAAAGATGTCCAGCAATACCCTGGAAAGTTTCCTGACCATCAGGGCGTGAAGCCAAACTTTCCCCTAACCTGCTCTGCCCCTGCAGTGTGTTCAGTATTCACTCAGGTTAAGCAAAATGAAAACAGAGGATGGAAGTTTGCAAGCAGCACTTCTGAACCCCACCTGTCACCACTACCTGGAATAAGAGCAAAACAGAGAAGGAGAGGAAAGTATCGGGCATGATTCCTAGAAGGGCTCTGTTTCAACTTTTTATACCTCTCCAATGAAATCAATCCTGTCTCTTCTTTTGTATTTTATGAATGCAGAGTACCAAGGTATGCAGACATGGAAGGGCAGTTTGTGTAATTCAGGTAACTATGGGCAACCATTAAGTTCACTCCAAATAGTGAGACATGCTATATCTTTAGATTTCTAAGAATGTAAGGCCATATCTCAACCTTAACAGATCTGGAAGCAGCATCCTAAAACACACTGTGTGTTCTGCCTCCTGAACAAGAAGCAGTATAGTCATCTACGCTACAGAGGGGTGAGTGGCCTAATTAGTAGTGCTGAGTAACAATGCCAGTTATAGACCATTCTCAATCTAAATGCAATGATACTGTTTTCAGTTCAAGGCAACCCATGTGGGATAGCATGACATGGTACAAGTCACTGCTGCTGTCACAATACGTTTGTAGTCAAGCCATGGCCTTTTGAAAATAGGACTTAGCCCTAAACATTTCATTCTACCTCTCCTTGTTTTTCCTTTTTCTTATAATTCCCTACTGCTATAGGTTGACCACTGATATCAACAGTGGAATTGCTATTGCAGATACGCAGCCAGTGTATGCCAGCACAGATATAATCCACCAAACAAGACTTGAAAATGTCATTTTGACTAATCAGGAATCATACAAAGGTTGATGCCTCGCCATCTCAGTCCAGATTCATTGCAATTGGAGCAGTGCAGATGCTCAACTGCAATGTGATTCATATCAATGTCTCACTTGATTGTCAGCATAGCTTTAGTCCACTCTGAACATCCCAATTTATGATGATCTGTAATGACATGTTGCATTTTCACCAGTTGTGACTGGTGGAGTCCTTGTGAAGTTGGGGATGAAACCATGTCTCGCTATGTACCTCAGCCCAAATCTAATGGAAGCTGAGGGAGTTCAGTAACTCACACGTTCAAGCTCAGTGTTTGTTGCAAAACTACAAAGCTCTTTAACTACATCTTTCTAGAAAGGGCAGCTAAGATAGAGGAAAGCTATGGAAAAAAAGCCCTGTAAGAATTTGAAATATGAAAAGATCATTACTATTACAGAACTAATTTAACATTCACTAAACCAATAAAAGCCAGTAATTTGAAAGACATGTTTTTAAGACCAACATCCACTTACTTTTACTGCAGCCAAATAGGTTGTGGACATCCAAATTACTAGCATTGGGAACACAGTTGTCACATTTCAAGCCAGTTACAAATTGTTTACAAATGCACTGTCCAGTAACGGGATGACAAGTCCCATTAATGACTCCTGCAGGATGACAATTACAATTCTGACATCTATAAACAAAAACAAATCGAGAAAGTAATCAAAACACATTAACACTTCAGTTAGACACAGTATGGTTTTATTTAATGTGTCCTTTTGTCTGATAATTAAGAATCAGAAACAAACAGCCTCATGGAATGAGATGCAGTAGAAAATTTAAATACTAGTATCCATTTGAAAACATAAAATGTACCCTAAAATATTCACAGGTTTGACTTTGTGCTATTTAATGCATTTTTAAAATAATCCTTTTAAAAATCTCAGTATTAGACGAAAATTGTTCTAAGAAAATGTTTTAGATTTTAAAAAGTGTTACTATAGAATTGATCTATAACAAAGTGCACTTGGTATTTTCTAATAAAATGTTATGGCTGGTATTTCAACCCTTATACACTCAACATACACCTTATTCATACAGGTAGTACAACTGAAGTAAATTAGATAACACATTTATGTGACCTGCAAAATATATTCCAAGTCTGAGGACATTAGGCTTTTCTTTAAAAAAAAGTTTCTTACCCACAGGTACAACTTTAAAAATCAAATGTGAAGAGAATAAAAGGAAGAAAGAGGCAAAGGGAGGAACAAGAGCAAAGCAGAGAAAGGAAAGGAAAAGGCAAGGAAAAGAAATTGAATGGTTAGGAGGCAGAGCACATATTCTGCCTTAATGTGATACTGATGCTGACCATAAGGCAGTTAGATTAAAAAAAGAAGACAATAATTAACAAATCAATTATTATATAAAGACCACAATCTGACTTCAGTTTCTGTGGAAAGCTTTCACTAGCCTCAGTGGAAAATCCTCTGTGGACTAAGGTCCAGATTCTAATTCATTATACAGCTGGTCCAATAAAAGTTATCACATAATTTCTGAACCATCATGGCCACAACAGCTAGGGACAGACATTACCCATAAACTGGTTTAAGTGATCAGAAACTGGTTTAGACTTGTAACAGAACATAAGTTCAGTGCGCATAAACCAGTTTCAAAATGACTGAAACTGGTTTAAGATAAACCTGGTTGAATGTAGTATGAGACTTAATTGATTTGGGTCAAACTGGTTTACACAATGTCTGTCCCAGACCCCTTCCTGGTTTAAGTTAAACCAGAGTCCCTCAGCATCCCAGATGCTTTGCAGTCCTGGGCTGGTCGCTCTGCTCCAGAGAACAGGCTGGCCCTGCCCCTCTGCTCCCTAGCCAGAGCTTCGGCAGAGACTGCAGGAACAGCAGGATCTGCCTGGCTTCCCTCACTGCTTGCTGCTCAAACAGGAATTTCCCACTCTCTCCCTCCCATCTCCTACAGCACAGACCCCTGCCACACAGACTCTAAGTATGTGGTATGCTAGCTAATGCTGAGAGGTGTCTGTGTGTGTATGTCTCCAATTTCACTGGGATAGGACAAAGGCAGACAAGGCAAAGGCAGACAGAACAGTGTCCACTTAGGGCTTTTTGGAGCTAATCAATAGGTCAGCTGCTAGTGGCCCTCCATTCATTCCTTGGAAAAAGCTGTTTAAGAAGAGCTTCAACTAATGAAAGAGGCTTTTTTGTTGTTGCTGATGGGCTGATAAACACTGTACTATCAGTCATCTGCTGGTTTTTATCAGCCCCCTTTTGGTTTGCAGTCCCTTCAGGTTTGCAGACAGTATGGAGAAGCAGGGAGAGGGAGATTGAAAAGCTCAGTATCATCAACAGATGCGTGCACTGCACACCACCCCCTTGCCTCAGAGTGCTAGTCCAGGGCTGGGGTCTGGCAATACTCCTGCCCCTTAAGCAGCAAGCAGGAAAAAGCCTGGGACGGTGCAGGCAGTGTGGGGGTTTACAACCTTCCCTAATTAGCGCATCCTACTGGGGCCTGGCCACATCTCCCTTGGCTCAGTCCTGTGAAAGGAGAAAGGAGCGATGCTCTAGTGCGCGCACATACACACACACACACACACACACACGATAGATATGCATTCCCTTCCCCAATTATTATTTCTGGCTTTTCTTTCTCTCCCTCTCTATGCCCTATAGATAAGTACAAGTAGGCTAAGATGTAGGATAAGTGTTAACAGTTTATTTTAGGTAGTAAGTTTTATTTTTCTCTTCCCTCCTTGCAAATTAGTGCCCTGCTATTTTGATATAGATATCCACTGTTTTATAAGTGATAATTATTATGTTTGTATTGATTTTTTTTTACTGCTTTTATATTGTGTGATTACTGTTTTAGGCCTATATATGTAAGTTAGCATAAGTCATGTAAAGTTTCCATTTTGTTTGTCAAGTCTCCATCCTGTCCTGAGGCCTTATTGCGTAACCCATGACTTACACCTACCTCTCCTATGTAACTTGGTTCCTGAATAAATGAGGATGAATGAGGGTGCTTGAAAGACAATGGCAGTAGGTCTACCAATAGTTCCCTCCGAATGACCAAACCATCAACACCAACACCTGGACCAACAACCCAGCCCTTGGAACCACCCTCAGCATTCAAGAAACAAAAGATGAGGCAACCCACCATTGTGCCAAGCTGCACATCCTCACTAAGAACACCTGGAGCCCTCTGGAACAGGACTGACCTTGCCTGGACAGGCCCTCCCCATAGGAGATCAAAGGTAGTCTGCCCCATAAAAGAGGTAGTGAAGACTGTCTCCATGGGATGCCCTTTCCATATGGACCAGCACTGTGCCACACCACCTATCCACCCAGAGGCCCTGTCGGCAACCCCCCTCTGGACATCACCTACTGGACAAGGACCCCTTTCCAGCCTGGATAGGTAGCTATCACCTCCCCACCCCTTCTTCAACCAAGGACTTGGACTCTGCTTCTCCTCCCTACCTGGACTCCAGCCCTTTCACTGAGTCTCTTTCTCCTGCTGCCATTGTGAGAGTGTGTGTGTGTGTGTGTGTGAACCAATAACTTCATGGGGCTGTGTAGTGTGTTGTCTGTGTAATAAAGCTGTTATTTGGACCCCTAAGTTGGGTTTTGCTTTACTATGGTTTGGCCCTGCTCCAATCTCTGCTCCTCGCCCCTCTAACTTCTGTCTCATTTCTCCCTCTCCTGCTTCTGGCTCACTGCCACCTCCAACACTTGTCCTGAGCTCCTCTCTGCCTCCAAACCCCCTGTTTCTTTGCCACTGTCTTATCCCCACTTCCTTTTCCCCTGAGCAACCGGCTTTCTGCCTCAGGTTCTTTCCTGGCTGTCTCCTCCTTGGCACCGCTTATCTGCCATCCTCCCCTGCCCCAATGTCTCAGTTTCCAGTCCCAGTCTACCTTAAGTAAACCAAGCCTCAGTTCTTCAGCCAGCTTCTCTGTAGTCCACAGGTTCTAATCCTGGTTCTGGAAACTTTCACTCCCTACACTTTAACACTCTCTCTCTCACCTGAACCTTCCCCTAAGTATCCCAAGCACACACATACACACTGTACCATCCAACTTAGAAACTCACCTGTGTGTATGTGTAGGTGGGTTGAGTGTGTGTGTGTGTATATATATATGTCATTGTGTGCATGATATACGAATTAGTGATCTGTGTCTAATGTTTGGGGTGTATAGTGTACGTGCTTGAATTGGTGATAGGTATGCATGTGCCTAGGCTGGTTTAGATGTGCCTGAGCTGGTTGTGTGTGTGTGTGCACCTAATTGATTTGTGTGTTTGTATATGTGCAATTGTGTCACACCCTCCTGTCTAACAGCGCAATATTGAGATCCTGAGAGTTGTCCTGACCCCACAGGGCAACAGAATCAATTCAGGCTCAGGTTTTTTGAATGTCTGTCCCTAGCCAATATCACTCTAACACTGCCAATCCACCTATTGGTTGTATAAGTTGACTTAGGTACCTATGTCTGATTCTTTTCCATCCTGCTCAAGTTCCTGAAAAATTATTGATGCAAAAGGTGGCCAAGCTTCCTCCTCCCAGCTGCTTTTTTGTGACTCATTTTAGGATCAGGTGATAGTGTGTTACAAAAGTAGATGGACGAATGGATGTTCAGGACTTCAACAAAGTGAAACAGATTTTAACTTTGGCAACTAAATCCACTTGTAACTCTAATAGGTGCAATAGAATCTAGCCTTAAGAGTTCAGTAGCCATGATTTATAATAAGATTACCAACTTCAGGTTACCCACACACACATACAAGCACACATGTACATGCACATGCGCACACCCACAATTCTAGATGTTAGATGTAGCCACATAACAGATAAAGGTCTGGGTTGAATCAGCAACCTATGTCCTATTGCCAATCCTGTAAGTCAAACTATTCATCTCAAAAGATAGCGATGATCAGGGATCCTGGTAATTTTCAGTTAAACAAGTAACCCCAAACCCACATTTTTCTGTAAACGTGACTAATATACATATATGTATGTGATGTTTCATTTTAATCATTTTGGAAAAGTGTGGATTTGGGGTTACTTTTTTTTTTTACAAAATATTGGGGACTTTTAATCAGAAAAAAAACAAGATCCCTAGTGATAAAGAAGACAAAGACAAAGATGATGATGAAGAAAGCAACGAAGACTATGAAGACAATAAAGATGAAGAGAAAGAAGATGATAAAGAAGATGACAATGAAGAAGGCAGCAAAGAAGAAGGCAAAGAACAAGATAAAGACAACAACATAAAAGGCTTTTTCTGAAGTTCTCTAATATTACTATATTCTGTCATTGTAGGGTGGCATGACCACCACACTCATCTGAAGGTCTTCTAGTTCAGACCTCTGCCTGAGTCAGGATTATCTCTTTTCAAACCATCTCAAGCAAATTCTTGTCTAACCTGTTACTAAAATGACATAGGCAACCCTGTCACACAACCACACAGCATAGCACCCTAATCCATCACAGCTAAGGCAGGGGGACAATGGCATGATATGGTATAATGGTTAAGTTTCTGTTCCAGGTTTCCATTTGTTCTTCTCTTCTCAAATATAGCTGTAGTTCACAACTGAGCTCAACTATACTTTAGGATAATGAAAAGAAAAGATAAAGAAGAAGAACTATTTTCATATTAGACAGGTAAGATCCAGGTCAATAATCAGTGAAAGAGACATTAGATGTGACAGATTTTAAAACAAGTTTAAGAAAACTATTCACATATATTTTCTGCCCATCTCAGAGCTCTCTTTATTAGAATCTTTACTCCACTGCAACTCTTGCTGTGTGATCTCCTGAGTAATCATTCAACACCCTTAAAAAAGGCTGATAAAAGCTAAAGCTGCAAAATAAGCTGCAAATTTGTTTTATGGACTAATATCCCTTTGGGAATAAATAAAATACATTCTCTCTTAGAAACCACTATACTGTAGTTTGCTCTCTTTTATAGTCAAGAGAAAAGGGCATTTTTTTTCAAACAACTGCATTAAGTCCTTTCATCTGTAGACAGTGCATCCAAATCCCCCTTCAAATAGAGGTTTTGTTTAGACTATTTAAATGTCATGACAGAAGAAAATGGCTTAGAGAGAAAAAATGAAGAAAGAATTATTTGCCCAGCAATACAATATTTCATTATTTCATAATTTCATTACATGCTGCTATTTAGCATGTATAGTTTGTGAGGTTTTTTAATGCAAGTGTCTCAGCATATAAACAATGAGAGACAAACTTCTCTTACTCCTACTATATATTATTGCACCTCAGAATAAGGGTCTTCTGGGTATTTCCGTTTTCATTATCATTCACTCACAAGACAAATCAAACTCATTTTACATATAGGCCATTTAGAATAACAGTTTTCAGTACCTAACAGGTTTGGTTTTTGTTTTGTTTCTTTGGGAGGGGCAGTCAAAAGTTGTATTTTCTTTAATTACCTTTAGGTTATTCTTTAGGTTTAAACCCTGCTGACACTAATGTGCAAGTTACCCTGAACAATTCAACAGGATACCTCAACTGTGTGTTTTCAGGATTAGTGGCATAATCTTTTGTTAAACAGGGAAACAGATGCATTTTACTACTTAAAATTGTTGCTGTACATATGTATAAGCAATATTTGTATGCATATTTTATCCTTCTCTGTACTTTAAAACCCATTAAGGAATTTTTTTAGTGAATAAATGAACTAATTCCTCAAAGATATCAGGCTATATAATATTTTCAACATTTATATGGACTATTACAAATTAATTAGAAGCTTTTATGCCATTTTATATTCTACCTTCTCAAGATATTTTGAACCAAAAACATTTCACATTTATTAAAACAGAATTATACATAATCAAAGAGAAAAAGACTTCTAAAACATGGAAAGAGAAATACCAAACCAAGATGAATTGCAATATTGATTTTGCGAGGATAAATGGTTTTTGTAATATTAATATAGAGAAACCTTTATTACATTGACTCTCTAGGTGCAGTTACAGTCTCTCTAACAATCTGTTTAAAATCTTCATTTTTCATCCTTATGGGAAAACCTCACTTGCTAAATGGATTTCATAAACAGTAATCTGTCAAGATATATATAGATAACAATTTGTGATGTTCACTGACCAGTTTGTTATGGTAAACAATACAGAAGTAAGGGATTTCTAATATATGCCAATGCTTACAACCATTACAGCACTCTTTCATTCACTGCAAAGTCCTGAAATCTAACTTTCTTTTGTACCACAGTGAATTTTCTATTTGAAACCCTCAATTTCCAAGCAAGGAGACAAAGTTTGCAGAAAATAAACATACAACTTTCAAAAGAACAATCATCTTTTTAAAAGAGTCTTAACTTTAAAAAAAAGACTGAAAACAGATTACTGCAGACTGCCATACAAATATTTTTGTGGATATATACTTCCAGCTACAGAAGGAAAGCATGCTGCCCAATGCACACAGATTTACTCTTTAGTAAGATTCCAGATCTCCCAGGGCACCACAAAGCTGAGATCTACGGTGACTCTTCCCCTAGAAGCGTTGGTAGATTGGTGTAACGCCAAGTCAAAGCTAGTGAGGATACCAACTGCCTTTGACTTATCTGAATGCAGAGTAGCAATCACAGAGTGCTCATATGGGATGACCTGGCAATTGCAAGTATGAGATTTCACGTTTCTCTTCTGTTGTGTTCCCCATGTAAAACCTTTTGACTTCGGTCTTTATACAAAGGACAAGAATTTCACTGTAAATGACTAAAAAAACCCTCAGTATAGGAATGCTTTTGTACCTCAAGTGAAACAGGAGCCATAGGTGCATAAGAACAAGGTGAATTTTAAATGGATTCTTTATACAGGTAAGTAATAAATGCCTACAACAAAGGGAGATGAAAGCCATATTCCTGGCCATGACTCATGCACTAACATTCTATATCCCTATCACTAACCATATTCTAAATATTCAAGCGGATATTAATACATGATGGGTGTTAGTTATGCTGTTTAATGTATTTTACTGGAAGGCTATCAGATACTAAACTGATGAATTTTGTAGAAGATATATAACAGAAGCATACTCACTGATGGTCCAAGCTAACTCTAGATTCAAGTCCCATGCAAACATAAAAAAGAAATCCTGGTTTTATGATGAGATAAACCAAATGTTTGGCTCTAGACCAGGGGTAGGCAACCCCCATCACAGGTGCCAGAGTGCAGCATGTGAAGGCATTTTGCTCAGCATGCACACCTTGGGGCAGATGGCAGGGAAGGGGCTGGGGATGCACTGCCACAACAAGAATCAGGCCCCTTGCAGCTCCCCCGACATCCGCTTCTGGCACACCAACATCTTACAAGCCAAGTTCGCGGGTGTTTTTGGCACTCTGTCCAAAAACATTGCCAACCCCTGCTTGAGACAGTAGCACAGCTATGGAGGGGCTAATGGGGCAGCAGCCGTTATGGGAGAGGAGGTACAAAGCAGCTGCTGCTACAGAAGCAGTAGATAACACCACCACAGTTATCATGGCAGGAACCTGTGCTGCTCCACGCTATGCAGCTCACCCAAAAGTAGCTGTGCCCTTCTACTCCCCTGGATCTAGATATTGTCAGACTTTGAATTTTGGGGGGTATGGGTTTGGTGGTTTGATCTCATATCTGGTATACAAGAAATACTGCTTTACAGATTGATATTGTAAACTTTTTCAAATCCTGCTTGAAACAAACACAACTAAAGAATAAGGAAAATTCAGTCAGATGGCAACTTAATACTACAGGATTGTCATCGCCAACCATTCACAGTGACAGGAACGGAAAATAAGAAATCTCCATCCTTACAGATTTCAATACTACCATTAACAGATACTTCTATGACCTGCAAAACTAAAACATCCCCTGTCTAATGATTGACAGTAACATAAAAGTTCAAGTGAACAATCTGCAGCAAAATACTGTCAAGTGAACTCAAGAAGACACACTCACTTTCTAGGGGCAGGATATGTTTATTCCTCTGTACACCCAAGGCTAGTTTTGAAGGTGTCCTATCACTGTCACTTAAGTCTCTCCATTCTTCTTTTTAAAGGCACAAATGCTAACTGTAGCAAAACATTTTACAATAATTGGTTTGCATGAAAATGCGAGCCTGTGAAACCTTACTGGACAACTTTTTAAGGGGAATTTAGATTGTGAGGTTTAAGCAAGAAAAAAGAAAATGCTGCAAGAGAAAGAGCAATAGCCAGAATAACAATATATTACTTACAGATATATTTTACCTCTCATGTTCATGGTATTATAGTCACACTCTTTTAGTGTACATAAAGGCCCTAGGATACATTAGATACAAAATTTAGCCTGTGGCACAAAATTAAGGTGCAGATACAGAATCCAGTCTTCTAGGGAAACAGATTTTACAATAGGGAAAGTGCTGAAATTAAATTAATCCATTCCCTGAAAACTGATATTATCTCCTACTGGGGGAAGAGGAGCATCATACTTTTTGCTTCCTTTACTATTAAAAATGCCAGCTTTGGTCAAAATGCTCTTAATTTTCCAAAGAGCATGTAAAAAATATGTGTTAACAGTGAATGAGTAGTAACGTGGAATCAGTTCATTACCAGTTATTAGCGATACAGAAGAATCATAATGAGACCATTCTCAAATCACTGTCAGGGCCTGCTTACACCGTATACTGTAAGCCAAACTAATGTTAATTAGCTTAGTGTTGTTCAGGTTAGTGGAGCTGTCATACCTTAAGGTGAAAAACCATCTATGACTGTCCTTCACCTGCACAGCTGTGACTTGCCACTAGAGACTTGGTGTGCAGGGACAGGACTAGGAGCTAAGGCAAAATATGTCCCGTGGGCAAGATCTAATCCACTAAGGGATTTTGTCTAGCCCGTAGCACATCCTTTGGCCCCAACCAGCTCAGGCACAGGAGGCAGCCCAGGCCATGCCTTGTGCAGCCAGTTCCACCTACCCTGGGTGCGCAGAAGGGTTGGGGCAGCGTGGCTGCTGACCTTGCTTTTTGGAAGCCTTGTGGCCCCAATGCCCAGGCACCCTGGCTCCTCTGCCCCATGCCCACTGCCAGAGGCACCAAACAGAGCAGCCAGGCAGGATCTCTGTGGAGACCAGCTGCAGACACATGCATGGGATGGGGCCACAGGCAGGAAGGGAGCAGCATACAGGAGCAGGATGGGTGGGCAGGGCCAGGGTCAGGACCAAGGCCGGTGTGAAATCATGGGCCAATGACAACCATATGCAGGGCAAAGCCACTTCGTGAGTTTTAATGAGTGCAGGTGGCATGGGGTGCTGACCTGGCCTGCAACAGCTCACCAAAATTCCCTAAGTGACCCTCTGGCCTAAATAACCGCTCACCCATGAGCTAGGGGTAGGACCAGCTTACCACTCCCTCCATCATCCCAGGATGCAACGCCCCCCATGAGTCAGGGTAAGCAGGGTGCAGTGGAGCCAGGCACAGTACCTCACCCTCTGAGGATGTCAAGCAGAGCAAGTGCCACAGCTGCGGTGTCTCCAGCCATCACCTGGACTTGCTTGCTGCTTGAGCTCTGAGGGGTCAGATTCTTTTTTTCTCTGGAGCTTGCCCCTCCTGCACCTGCAGGAGCAGCAAGTCAATCTGAGTTGCAGCAGGAGGCACTGGCAGCCATTGCATGTTCCAGGGCTACAGCGCTCACTCTGTCCAGGGGAAGGCACCGTGCCTGGTGCCACTATGTCCCAGTGTCCCCACTCATCCTGATTCAGGAGAGGCCATTGCATCCTGCGATGCTGGAGAACTTCAATTTGGGCAGAATAGCTGTAGGTAGTGGCCACACCTTAATGTAATGGAACAGGAGCAAAATTAAGTGGATTAGAGATATTCCTACCCTGGAGTGGCATCACTTTAAACCAAATAACAAGTCTTTAAGCCAATCCAGGGCTTCAGAACTCCAGAAGCTGCCTAATCTTACTATGTAATGAGGCCCTAATATTAAATATACTGTTTAGGGCTTTAATGATGCCTGCATTGAAACCAATATAAATGTTCCATTGGTGCTTGTGTGCATTAGATATGCATGTTAATTTAAATGAAGACCTAATTTAAATATATGGTATCTTATTATGGTTACTAATGATTTTAAAGTTAGCCAATGTGAGAAAATATGAATGAGATAATATTAGAAGTAAATTGCAAAACAAAAACAAAAACAAAGAAAGACTCACCTTCCAGTTTCAGAGTCAAATCTAAAATAAAGGTCACTGCAGTGGTCACATCTCTGTCCATTTACAGAAGCATCTTGACAAACACACTGGCCACTTAGATGATCACAGACCTGGCTGACTGAACCAGTTATATGGCATAAACATGGCAGGCAGCCAGAAGCACTGAATTGGGAAATGTAAAAACCTAGCAATGAGAAGAAAGGTTGAAAAAAGACATTTAATAAAGTTTCAAAAGAAGAAATATAACCAAAAATAATGCTGATGTGCCTACTTGTTTTATACTTGAACAATGAACCCAAATAAAACACCAAGAAAAATATTCTCTATGTAAAATGCATATATACAATGCTACACATTTTCCAGAACAGGGTGTTCTAAACCCTGTGAGGCTTGCTAGCTCTGGTTCTCTGTTCATTCTCCCTCAGATGCTCTTCTTTGACCCCTACCAGACATGCAGGTAAAGGTGCCATGGGATCTGATACATGATCCACACAATCACATTTCCTACCATGTGGCATATGGATGAAAGAAGGTGTGATTGTGGGATGGAGCATCAGATCTCATCACATGCTGGTAGGGGGGGAGCTGGGGCTCCCCCTACTCTGGCAAGTAGCAAGCTACTGAAACTGGCAGCCCCCTTAGTTAATGGGGCTGCCAGCCATGAGGGAACATCATGTATTTCCATGGCTAGGAGCCCCATGATCTGAGGCTCTCAGCCATGGAGTTGCACCATGTACTCTTATGGCTGGGAGGCCCATCAGCTGCAGGCTTCCAGCTTGTGGAAGTACTGTCAACTGTGGCCTCTCAGCCTCGGGTTACAGGAACAGCTGGGAACCTCTAGCTGACAGGGATCCCAGCCATGGGGCTCACCTGGCCACGCATTCAATTAATAGTGTGAGAGGAAACAGCCACAAAGCTAGGACACGTTTTTTGTGGAATAACTTTGAGGCTTATTCCTTCTTTTGTGCCTCCATTAATTGCTTTAATGTGTATCCAGGTTACAACTTAAGATATGATTAACTGGTTAATCACATCTTAAGTGTAATGTGTCAGAGGCCTTAGACAGAGTGACTCAAAACAGAAAAACTATGCCACATGTATCAGGCAGGCAGAAGACAAGACAGGATGAAAACTTAGGGCATATGCAGACATTCCCAGGACCTGATCTATGATTAAACCATGTTATCATAGATTAAGTCCCTATTTGTACACACATTCACCACTTCTGGAAGCTGCATTGGGAACACATTCTAAGTTGGGGTGAAGGGAGAGTTGGGATTGTAGGGGAGGTTGGCAGGTCCAGGGGAGCTGGCAGTTCTGCAGGGCTGGTTGTCCATCCAGGGGTGGTGGGGTCAGCAGGCTACAAATACCCAGTCAGTCTGGTGGGGGAGGGGATCAGAAAACTGCAGCCGCCGGGGCTTTCCCAGATCCAGGGCTGTGCTCTGAAAAAGTACACTCTGGGCATGTCCACACAAGATGTTTACTGCAGTTGCCTAATTAGCTCAGCAGTAAACATCTCAGCATCTACACATGTAGTAATATTAGGACAGAATCACCAGCACACATACAGATTGGAAGATTACCTTCTGAGTAGCACAGTGCCAGAAAGGATCTCAGAGTAATAGTACACTCCAAGATGAACATGAGTCATCAATAAAGTGATCAGTAAAGCTAACCGCAGTCTATCATGCATCACACAGGTGCATCACAAACAGGTCTAAGGAGGTGATACTGCCCCTCTTTGTGGCATTGGTAAGGCCACAGCTGGAGTACTGAGCCCAGTTTTGGGCGCCACACTTCAAGAAGAATGTGGATAACCTTGAGAGGGTCCAGAGGAGGGCTACTCATATGGTTAGGGGCCTGCAGGTAAGGCCCTATAAGGAGAGATTAAGGGACCTGTATCTCTTCAGCCTCTGCAAGAGAAGGCTGAGAGGAGATCTTGTGGCTGTCTACAAATTCACTGGGGGTAGGGGAGGGCAGCAAGGAATAGGAGATACTCTGTTTACCAGGGCCCCCTTGAGGTAACTAGAAACAACGGCCACAACCTGACAGAGAGGGGATTTAGATTGGACATCAGGAAGAATTTCTTCATGGTAAGAGTTACTAGAATCTGCAATGTGATTCTGAGGGAGGTGGTGCTCTCCTCTACCTTGGAGGTCTTTAAGAGGAGGTTTAGACATGTACCTGGATGAGGTCATCTGACCCCAACACTCTTTCCTGCTCAGGGCAAGGGGTCAGACTCAATAATCTACTGACATCCCTTCCAACCCTAAAAAGCTATGAAATATATGACAGACTAAAGTAATTAATTTCACAGTAGGTTGATACTTGTAAATACAAGTACTATCCTATTGTGGATTTTTTTTACTCAGCAGTACCACATATGTAGATGCTGACCCAGCTGCCTGGGGCATGAGGGTGCTTCAGTGTGGGGGCTGCCTGCCAGCTAGCTCCACACTAAAGTACCCTCCACACTGAAGCCCCTTCACAGCACATTGAGCCAGATCAGAGCACACCCAGGCTGACCCCCTGAACCCCCTGCCAGCTGGGGCTGCTCTGTCCTTGAACAATGTGCTACAGTCCCAGGCGCACATGCAAACGGTGCACCCAGAAACAATAAACTCCAACACAGTATGCACCAGTTTATTGTGCCACATTAATTGCAAGTGTAGATGTACCCACAGGGTGAGCCTACATATGCGATGAATTTGAAGCAGTAAACTCTGGGGCAATTTAAGACAGAGTAAAACTACCCAAGAGCAGTGACTACACATGTACCTGGAACAGCAGCAATTGGAGCCAGGGCTGAGCAGTTTACACCAGGGTCACTTAGCCCCAGGCTCCAAGTGGCAGCATTAGGTGGCAGAGGGACTGGCTGGGAGAGAGTGCTGAAAGTGCACAGTCATGTGGCTAGACAGGAGGCAGGAGTCTGGTTCCCCACTGACTGGGCTCACTGAATGCAAATTACAGCCACAGTCACCATCTACACATGCATTTAATCACAGTAAATTACCCCAGCCTAAGATAGTACTGTCTCCAACTATCTGACTGTGGTGTAAATTCATTTACTGTGGCCTAACACTGTCACATGTGTAGACAGTAATGCTTTACTCTGCAAGTCATTAATTTACTCCTCAGTAAAGCGCATGTGTTGACATGGCCACATTCAAATAGATTGGCAAAATTTAGCCTGATCTATGTAGTGGACCTTCTCAGGTGAACTAAGTTAGATCAGGCCAGCCATTTTTTGCCAAATCTAAACTCCATAAATGCTTGTACAGTTCAGCACTTAGATTGACCTAACCATAATTAAGACCTAACCCTAGTCTTGAAAAAGAAAAAAAGAGGCATACATACAGTGGAAGCCAAGGACAGTCCTCAAGGAGGACTATACGCTATACAACAGTGATCCATCATTCTGGGAAATGATTAGGAAAGCTAAGGCAGTGACCGAGTTTAAGTTAGCCAAGGGAGTCAAGGACAATAAGAAGTACTTCTTTAGGTATGTAGGGAGCAGAAGGAAAACAAATGGAAGTTGGGGGGGCCCTGTTTAACATCTCAGGACAACTGGTAATAGACACTCAGGAAAAAACTGAACTCCTGACTCTCCACTTTGCTTCAGTATTTCACCAGACCAAGGGGAAAGACCAGCAAGATAAGGATCAGAGGGGGTACAGTGGGAATGATAGACTTCCCAATGTGAATGCTGAGCTGGTACAAAACAGACAAGAAAAGCTAGACATTTATAAGTCAGAAGGACCAGATGGACTTCACCTAAGAGTGCTGATGGAGCTGACTGAGGTCATTGCGGAACTCCTGGAAAAACTCTTTCAGAAATCGTGGCACACAGGGGAGAACCCTGAGGATTGGAAGAGGGCCGACATTATGCCAGAGGGCCAACGTTATGCCCATCTTCAAGAAGGGGAAGAAGGAGGATCCGGGCAACTGTAGGCTAATCAGCCTAACCTCCATCCCAGGGAAAATCCTGGAAAAACTCATTAAAACATCTATATGTGATACAGTCACTGAGGGTAAGATTCCAAATGACAGCCAGCATGGCTTCATCATGGGTAGGTCTTGTCTTACCTATCTCATCTCCTTCTATGAACAGGTTTCTTGGCATCTGAACATGGGAGAAAAGGTCAACATTATATACCTAGACTTCCAAAAGGCTTTTGATTTAGTATCCCATGATATCCTTGTGGAAAAATTGGCAGATTGTGGACTTAACTGCTCAGTTGTTCAGTGGGTAGAAAACTGGTTGCATTGTAGAACCCAGAGAGTTCTCATGAATGGATCTGTGTCATCCTGGTGAGCAGTGAGCAGTGGTGTCTCTCAAGGGTCCATGCTTGGACCCGTGCTTTTCAACATCTTTATCAATTATTTGGATGTGGGGGGGTGAAAAGTTTGCTGGCCAAGTTTGTGGATGACACCAAGTTATGAGGAATCATGGTCATGCCAGAAGAGAGGTTGCAGATAGAGGCAGATCTAGACAGACTAGAGAGTTGAGCTGACTGGAACCAAATGAAGCTCAACACTCAGAAATGTAAGGTGCTCCATCTGGAGACAAACAATCCCCAACATACCTACAGGCTCAGTGGAGTGGATGCTGTGGCCAGCAGGGCAAACAACATGCTGGCGTGTACTAACTATTGCATCTCATTCAAAACTAAGGAAGTGATACTCCCACTGTACTCTGCACTGGTGAAACTGCAGCTGGAGTACTGCATCCAGTTCTGGGCACTGCACTTCAACAAGGATGTGAATGAACTTGAGAGGGTCCAAAGAAGAGCCACCTGTATAATCAGGGACTTTCAAGACAAACCATAAAAGGAGAGGCTGAGGGACTTGGGCCTCTTCAGCCTACAGAAGAGAAGGCTGAGAGGGGACTTGGTAGTGGCTTACCACTACATCAGAGGACTATATCAAGAACTTGGTGAACAGTTGTTCACCAGGGCATCCCTGGGGAAGACCAGGAGCAATGAATACAAACTCCTGGAAGGCCGCTTCAGGCTCAATTCCACAATCTATGAATCTATTAATCTAAATCTAATGTCTGCGTGTACACTTAGAAACTAAGTAGACCTTAGAGCCTAATCATGTATTCTCTATAAGGTGCCACCTTGCACTTCCTTCTGCCTGAATTCAGGCTAATATGGCTAATGACCTCTCTGCTCCTATATCAGGAACAGGACATGAGAGGCACTAATGAAAACAATGCAGGCATTGCAAACGTAAGGAAGATCATGCAATAGCACACTTTGGTCCATCTACTCTAGAATATTGCCTCTGCTAATGGCCAGTACCAAATGCATCTTGCAAAGATGAAAGAAACAACTATTTCCTCATTAAAGAAGTTTGCTTCCAAAATGTCTGAGTGGTTGGCTTACAGACTGAAAATAACTATCCTACCTAATGCATTAGTGCAGAAGTATAAGTATTTGTTCCTTTCACTTCTACTAAGCTTTGTACCTCCAATATGTCTTGCAGCAAAGAGTTCAAGCAGTTCATTATTTTTCATATTAAAAGGTTATTTCCTTTTAACTTTTTTTAAAGGTTGCCTTTCACTTTCGATTCCCATCCTGTTATTCTTGGAAAGTACAAAAAGAACATTCAGTTTATCTTTTCTACATCATTCATGATTTGATATATCTTTGTGTTTCCTCCCTCTTTGCAATATCTCCTCATATAGGTATCTGGTCATATCTCTATATTTTTTAACTGATCTCCAAAATGCCTCCATTCATAGTGAATCTTTTTTGTCATGGACCAGAACTGAATGTAGAGCTCCAGGGAAATTTGGTTTATATAATTACATATTTGTTAGTATTGCTTCATATCCCCTTCCTTACATTTTCTAATATAATTTTATCTTTTTCTTTTATTTTAACCCTCCCATTTGCATTTAACAGAGATTCTCAGTTAAGCGTCACTCCCCAGTGGTAACATTTAAATTTAGAATCTAACAATATACGCAAATGGTCCCAACTATAACTGTTATGTGCATTGCTTGGCATTTGTCAACAATAAACGTGAGCAACTGTGTTGCCCCTTCACCTGGCTTAAAAATGTTTCCATGGAGTTTTCTTAGGCTAGGGACAGACATTAAAAAAGCCTGAGCTTGAATTGATTCAATCTTTGCAGCTTAGCCTAACCTGGCTAGGCTGAACTGGTTTGAAACTGGACATTCTCTCTAGACTGAGGAAATTCAAGCACATGCCTGCAGTGGCTCAGGCTAGAAGTCAGGGGGATACTAGAGCAACCCTCCATTCCCTTCCATGGGGAGCTGAGCTGAGGGGGGCGTGGCCAGGCCCTGGCAGGACTCTTTCATTAGGGAGGTCTGCCTGCACTGTCCCAGGGTGTTCTCTGCTGGTTGCTAAAGGTGCGAGAGTGTTGCCAACCCCCAGCCCCAGGCTAGCACTCTGAGGTGTGGGGGAGGAGAAGTGCAATCCCTGCTTCATCATACTGTCTGTGACAAACTGACAGGCAAGCAAGCCACCTGAGGAATGATAATGATAATAGTCTTTATCACATGATTAGCAAAACAAAGGCCTCTCTTCATTACTTCAAACCTCTTAAACAGCTTACCAGGGCTGACCTGTTGATTAGCTCCAAATGGCCCTAAGCAGTAGCTGTTCTGTCTGCCTGCCCAGTGAAATTGGTGAGAGACACACACACAGACACCTCTGGCATTAGCTATCATACTGCATGCCTAGGGCCACTGGGGAAAGGATCCCTGTTGTGTGAGATGGGAAGGAGGGAGGGGAGGAATTTCCTGCTTGGGCAGCGAGGTTGGGAGTAGGGCAGGGGGAGGCGAGACAGACCATACTGTGTTTGCAGTATCTGCTGGAGTCTTACACAGCATTAGCTAGCATACCACATTCTGGCTATGGTTCCTGCTGTGGCAGAGAGGAGGAAGGAATCCCTGCTTAAGCAGCGAGTGGTGAGGGGGCGGGAGGAGAGGGCCATGGGGAAGCCAACAGACCCTGCTGTGCTTGCAAGTCTGCCAGAGCTCTGGCCAGGAAGCAGAGGGGAGGGGCCAGCCTTGCTGTGGTGCAGAGCTCCACCCAGCCCCGAGAGCATGCCGGGTTGCTGGGGGTCTCTGGTTTAACTTAAACCAGGAAGGGGTCTGGGACAGATATTGCATAAACCAGTTTGACCCAAATCAGTTAAGCCTGATTTAAAACAGGTTTATCTCAAACTGGTTTCATCCATTTTCAGACTGTTTTATGTGCACTGGGCATCTGTTCTGTTACAGGTTTAAGCCAGTTTTTGATCACTGAAACCCACTTAACTGTAATGTCTGACCCTAGCTATGTGTTCTCTAATCCTTAGAAATTGCATCCCTATACTGTTCACCCACTCCAAACCATTAATAATTATGTTAAATAATACCAGTTTTTAAATAAAGTTACTGGGTGTGAGGGGACTCCCCTCTGCCAACTGTTTTGCTCTTATTCCTTGGGGTATGACTCAGAGAGATGCATTTCCAAATTCTCTTCTCAAATACTTCTGCAGCATTCTCATAGACCCATTAGTCACCTTTCCTCCTTCAGTATATAAATAAGTATTCTTTAGTTGCTGAATCTTTTTCAGCACTCCATGAACTTTCTTTAACTTCCCAGTGTGTTGCTTTATAATGAAAGGGCCCTAAATTGCATTGTAACATACCAAGGCATTATAATTTTGATTATCTTATGCTTTTATGTATACACCCCAGGGTGGTATTGCTTTTTTTTCCACACTAGTATTATGCTGTGAGCTCATATCCAAATAGCAGAAGAACTAAACACATTGAAAACATTATAATTTTAGAGCTCAAATCTTTGTTCAAGTTTAGCCTCTGGTCCTCAGTGAGATAAATCTCAAGTGGACAGTGAAGTGATATCCGTCTCCAGTTAACATATATCCGCATCATAAAAACAACCACATAGTTGGCACTTTATTCCAGAGAGGCCCAGAACAGAGCCACCACAGAGACTGAATAGCTTTGAAGTTATTAGTGAGGCAGCATGTATTAGCTCATACTGCAGTTGCTTGAGCAGCATAGTACCTGTCCTGCACATAAATAGAGGAGGCCATTTCCCAGCAATGTTACTCTCGAGCACAATGAACACCACCACGACAAGAGCATAACAGGGAGATGGGAAACAAGTTTAACCCTATCTCTCATACAGGAGGTCTGAGAGCCTTTTGGGTACCCCATTTATACACTGCACTAATTTCAAGCACCACTTTCTGAGGCAAGGGTTATTTCTATTTCTTAAGCAATGATTGTCTTATTGTAAAATGCAAAAATAGTGGCAGAAGCAGAGATGAGAGAGAAGAATTCAAGACCTCCTCCTCCCAGGGGTATGGCATTATCACTAGTCTGTATGCCTGATAGTCCCCCTTGTTTCCCTCTCTTCTGGCCCCTGACTCTTGTGGTTGTGGATGTACAGTAGCCTAGCTCTAACAGAAAGGGTGAAGAAAACCCTCATATCACTTCTTCTATACACTGGCAATTAAGACATGCTCTTGTGAGATCAGAGCCATGGGTTTGAATCCCCTGAGGGTAAGGAGAGCCTATCGAGCCAGATCTCCTACCCTAGTTGGGTGCTTTCAGCTGTAGGCAACTGAGGAAAGGATAGGGTGCCACCACTACTTTTGAACTGAATTTGAAGTCCTTGATATCAGTTAACAGTGATCTGCACAACCTGGCTACTGAGTAGGGCCTCTCCAGGGACTTTAACAAAGCTTAAGCACATTTCAGCACTAATTTAAATTACAACAGAGCCTAGGCTGAAGTTAGCTAATTAGGCAATCCACCAGAATCACTTCTGAGCAAGTATAGAAGCCCTAGTATAGACTCCGAGAGAACACTACAGCACGCTACAGTATAGTGGTGCTTTCTGAATTCAGGCCACTGATGATATTTATGCCTACTGGATCAGGACCAATTTGAAAGAGTCTTTTGAACTTAGACAGCTAAACTCCATCCAAGTCCTGTTTAGATGTTTAAGAAAATGATGGTAGTGCTAGAGTGATGTTGTAGCTGCAATGCTCCAGGAATTATGAGAGTCAAGGATTTCTTAGGGTGATAACTTACCACCCTAAGAAATCTTTGCCTCTCACATAAAAAAATTGTAGAAGAAAACTTTGTATTTTTTAAACAAATGAGCAACAAACCAGAAAGAGGACTGAGGTTCCCTCAAGTTATTCTTTTCTTCAGTACTGATCCTATGTGATGTGGCCCCCTGATCGTAGGAGGTGATCAAAATGCTCAATGCTCCAGAGAAAATAAAAATCTCTGACAGTTACATTCCTTCCCAAGCTCTCCAATTTTTTTCTGGCATTGTACTTTTTCTTTCCCTACCCGTAAACAGGACAGCATGATGATGCACTGACCTTTTCCTGAATTTAGAATCACAACAAAATGCACCAAGAGATTAGTTTCAATACAAGTCTCTCCCCTTTCGAAAGTAACCTCAGTCCCTTTCATTAGAAGTTATTTTAAATAAAGGAACTGAGAAATGAAGATGTGTACGCAACTTGAGTTTATGCTATAAACTAGGCAGTAGTTTCAATCAGGACACAGAAAAAATAGGTGTGCTGTTCCATCAATCTAACCTACCTTAATGTCTTTATAAGGTTGCCATTTTTACCTAATTAATTATGTGATTTTAATTAGGTTGTGATGGCTACTGATATGCTTGCAGTGCATTTTGTTATCTTTGGCCTGAGGCAAAGCCAAAGGACATGGTTAGAGAATTTAAAACCAATTAAACTGTTCCATAGTTCCTTATCTTAATACCAGTATTATTATCCGATCGGTTTGTGAAAATGTCTCTTTTTAAAACAATGCATAATGTTTACAGTTAGGTATTATTACGATTATATTACTCTTTGTTACAATGCTTAAAATCAGAACAAATACACTGTCTTCATAGCAAATTTGGGCCTCTCTGTTATTTTTAACAGTCTCTATAAAGTGCAAGGTTAAATTCAATCATCCAAAATGTTGCTTTCATCTAGTGACATTTATTCCTTTCTGCATTTTTACCTTTCTCTCTATATTATTCCCTATGTCAAAAGTCCCTATACTTAAAACTTTTGATGATCTGGGACAAGATCTCAAAAATCTTTTACTATTACTTACCCTTGTAATTCCCTATGTCTTTACATGTGTTCTGCTACCAACATCTAGTATGCAATACTGTGCACTGAACTGGTACTAAGGAGACTTGGGTTCTATTCCTATCTCTACCACTGGCTTGCTGGTTTATACTGGGCAAGACACTTCACATCTTTGTACTTAATTTTCCATGCTGTAGAATGGGGCTAATGATACTGACCCTCATGAAAAGCATTGAGATCTGCTAATGAAGAGACAGGCATTCTCATATTCCAAACCAGATCACAATAAAATCAACACAAAACTATTACACTGTACTATTTTCAACAAGAGCAGGATCAGGCCATTACAATATTATGCAGTTGAACTCATTTCTAAAGCATTAGGCTCAGTGCTATATGCACTCTCATGTGCATGCATTTATTAGCCCACCAAGAAAACTGATAATTACAAGAAATATTTTTTTAACCAGGCCAGTTTGTGAAATATCCCTCTCAGTGCCATGGAAGTTTTTCCACACACTATCAATTAAACATTTTAAACCATTATGGATGTGCATAAACCCCTGCCTTTATTTTTCAAGGACAAGGGTGGGTCACTAGCTCAGGAAGCCTTGACATCATTCCTCTGCCCACTCTGATTAAAGTGCCTGCAGTTGAATGTCAGCAGGTCAGATAGCACTGGAGAAGGGACTAAGAAAAACACAGTGATGCCATATTTATTAGTATATGTACCTAAAATAATTTAAATGATTTTTTTTTATTAAAAATACTTAATGGAGGTTAAGCAGCATTTTTAACCTCTCTTCAAGTAATCAGATGACATATTAAAACCAATAGGGCTCTAATGCACCTCCTAATGTGCACTGCTGCTTTAACAGATTGCCTACAAATTTAAGTAAAACTAAATCTACCCTTTTAGCACTCATACTAAGGTTAGATTAATAATAAATGTGCTTTCACTATATGCAACTCTTTTCTAAATCACAAAAACACAAAATAAAACTACAGTCCCATCCACCTGTAATGAGTTGTTAAAGGCTATTTACATTAATGTAGTATGAAATTTTGAATTGTTTCAAAGCATTGCAATATACTAACTATGATTTCAGTTATTTCCAGGGCCAAAACATGCTAAGCCCTCTCGGAAACTAGCATACTTCCAACACGTTGGTGCAAACAAGGGTACTTAAAACAAGTTTTTGCCAGCTTTGGCAGCCCATTTGTCAACTGTTCATACAAGCTTCTCTGCACCTTTCTCCATGCTGACCCTTAGATAAGGAGCAACTTTCCTGAACTAGTCTGTGAGGAGACCACTGTTGAAATCTCTCCTCAGGACTCCCCATTAGTTATTTTCTTATTAGTATGGCAGAAATTTATTATGGCTGTGCTTACTAGCAGATGGAGATAGTTGTCGTTTATTTTAATACCAATAATTTAAAAGTACGCATATGCATAGCAACATATGTATTTGATTATTTTTGCCCTTTTTTCAAACCAGATATAATTATACTTTATTGGCTATAAACTCATATTTTTTCAATATCAGTACAGAGCCAAATGTAAAATTGACCTCTGGCCACTACTATAATACTATAAATATCAAATAATTACAATTTCTGGCTCTCGGTGGGCTAAATATCTATCACTGTGCAAGAGACTTTTTCGCTACTCATACCTGTCAAATCAACAGTAACAGAGGACATGTACTTTTGCAGGAAATCAAGCTTTAAGTAAGAGGTACATCAGGCCCTAGGCCCTGGTGCCTCATATCAAAAAATATAAGGTCAATGACTAAATATAATAAAGGAAGAAGTCATACACTTGTTGTTTTTAATACAACATACTATAACAAACCTTTTATTCAGCTTTTCTTACCTGGCTTGCACTGATTACAACTTCTTCCTTGACGATTAGGGAGGCATACACATCGTCCACTAATCTGGTCACAAACTGTTCCTGCTAACGTCCCCAAGGGGTCACAATCACAAATCTGGCAGCCGAGAGGGTTGCTAATAGTGAGATTGTACATATGAGACACACACAGATTGCACTGACGGTCAGTTGCACCAGCTTTGCAAGGACATTGTCCTGTTGATTTGTCACAGAGCAGAGTTCCATTTATTGTACCTGCCTTATCACAGTTACATGGTAGACAGAAGAAGGAATTATTTTGCTGTACTTCGTAGTACCCATCTAAGCATTCACTACATTGCCTTCCGCCAACATAAGGTTTACATACACATTGCCCTGTTTTAGCATTGCACACAGTTCCAGAAAGTGACCCTGAGACGTTACACTCGCAAGCCTTACAGCCAGTAGCATCCAGTCCATAGAAGTTGTCCATGCAGGTGTCACACTGAAGTCCCTTTACTTCACCTTTACATTTGCATTGTCCAGTAAAAGGGATGCAAAATTGGTTCACTGAGCCATTGATGTTGCACTGACAGGGCTCACATCCATCTTCATTGACATTTCTGAGAGTTTTAAATCCAAAATTACAATGATCACACTTGAGACCTGACAAGAGAAAAGTTATTAATAAAAAAAGAGGAAGAAACAAATTTGATATACACCATATATTTTTAAAAGTGCTGAAGTCTTTGCTCACCACAATACTTAACAGGACCCACAAGGAGATACAACGTCAACACAAACAATGGTAACTAATATAACAGTTATTTCTTTTTTATATTTGTGTCCAGAAACAATGTGTGTGGGGACGGAGGGCTTTTAAATGTGGCTTTTAAAATAGATGAGCAAAAGTTTTCAAAACTTAAAAATACTTCTGTGTTTTATGTGCCCACTTGTTACACAGACTTTCTCCCTAACTACAAGAGGTGCAATAGAAACTGAATGAAAAGAAGACGTGCTGGAGTGTTAATGCATTTTTCATAAGAAATACATATAAACACACTCATGGACATTGTAAACAGGACTAATGACAATAAATGAGTTTTACTTAACATCACACTTTAATTTTAATATTTATTTCATTTTTATTAAATTATTATTGGCCTTTATTGAATACAGAAAATTATTTCCATTATCCAAAATGAAATAATACTTCTTTCCAAGTTGGTTGACTCCTACAGTTCATTAAAAAATAAACTGTTTTCTTAATTCTGGATACTGTACATCTGTTAGCTTTGTTTTCAAAGTCATTGTTTTATCCTGCCTCAGGGGTTGCATGTGAGTTTTAGTTTATTAAACGTACATCAGAAGAAAATAAACTTGATTATGCGAGAAATGCTAAATCACTTGTATGTATTTTCCCTTGCAATGGGAAAATCTCTCACTGTGAAGCCATTGTTTAATGGTTGCATCCAGTAAAAGAAAAAAAAATCCTGTGTTCTAACAAAGCATTTCCATCCTTTAACAAATACATAAACATACAAAAATACATTTAGAAACTCATATGTAGAAAAGCATCTCCTGAAATTGTAGGAAATGCATTATATATATGGATAAAAACTCAAGCACTCCAACAGAAGGCAAGTTCCGTTAACAGTGATGAATGACTCACCTAAGGCATATCATTTAATTTCAATAAGGAAAATAAAAAAGGACCACTATTGCTGCAAATTTTAAAAATAACTGTATTGTTAACAAGAATTATGACTCATTTTGAACTATTAAAATTGGTCTACATGGATTCATATCATATCAGTTTTAAAAATATGCGCAGTGCTTATTTGAATATGCCATACATATTCCTGACAGGTAATCTATTCCTAACGATACTGAGGAAGGCCTACAGGGCATCACATTCAATGTTAACAAGTACAGGGGAGTTAGCACACTTGGCATTTAATTCACATTCTTCTACCTTTTTATTCTAGATGAATGACCTACTTTAATAAAATTATTGGTGCTAATGTATTTTACTGGTGATAGAATCATTAGTAAGATTTAACAGTTGTGTTAACTCTAACAGTTCACATTCCATAACACTGTGGTATGCAGTTGCATTTCCTGTTATCACATTTGTTTAAATAGATAAAAGGACAATAGATGGAGGTTACTTGTAAACCAAGCTTAAAAAAAAATCAGTACATGTCTACAAGACGTAGCTTTCCCTTGTAAAAGGTCAATGCACAGTTTTGGTAAATTGCATTTATCTGCATGCTGCAATAATATGCAGAAAAATATTGAGTAATTTATGAAAACAGGAAAAGGGACTCTAGTCTGAAATGTTTTAATACCCTCTCCTATCAACTTTTAACCACTTGCTTAACTTTAAGTGCCTTAGTAGTTCCACTGAAATCAAATAAATGAACATGATTATAGGTGAGTATGTGCAAGAGTGTTTGCAGGATTGAATTTTATACGTAATTTTTGTCAAATAAAACCTTTCTTGATGGAAATAAAAATCATTCCAAGCATTCCCATCAATAGCATGGAAGTACTTTAAAGCACAAGTAAGTGAATAAGAAAGAAAGGATCTGATCCTGTATTCCTTGAATACCTCAAATCCCAGGAAAAAAAAATGTGGAAGCTTTTGGATATATTGGGAATTCAGAATCAGGCCACATGCAAATATACAAAATACAAACACAAGTTAGAATTGTTTGAAAATTCCAGTTTGACCACATATTTGACTAAATTTTAAGAGGTATTAACTGTTTACATGGAAAAAAACAGGTAAGGTAAGGTTGGTTTTTAATCTGCAAGGCAGTGAGCACCTCCTTCTGTATGCTGACCATCTTTTATTTTGCATCATAGGCAACAGGAGCTGAAGTCACTCCTTCAGGGAAGAGGAGAGCAACATTTTTTTGTATTACTATTTCTTCTTTGCTTGTTTTGGAAATTCCAGTCATACTAAAGAAGAAAGAGCAATAGCTTGAAAATATTTGTGATTCAACCTTTTCGGGCTTTCACTTTTGCCCTATGGCTATGAGATTTCCCTTGTCTAAATGTATGGTAGACATTAACAGGAATTGTGTGAAAAGGAATTAAAATACTTTCAACATTTCAAAGTATTTCTCGTATCTGCAGACAGTCATGGTTATTTTCAGAAAGCTCACAGACCACGGTTAAAATAATAAGGCAATGGTAAAAGTGGGGTTTTTTGAGCTATGTGTATGGTCTGAGTCATATGTATGATCTGAGACGTATACAGTTACCATGCAGGGCTCACTTTATCAGGAAATTCTCCTTGCATAATATTCCCATACATCAACATTTCAAAGTGTATTATATACACTGTGTATTTTGGGCGCTTGATAAATTTTGTCCTTATGTGGCTGTGGCTCCCCTCAAATATGCTGGAAGTAATAAATTGCTATAATCAAATCTAATTTCTGAAAAATACCTGTGGGAGTAACAAACAAAAAAGCACGTCTTGTAAAAAAATGATAAATAACACAGAAGGTAGCAGTTTATTATAATCAGCTTGGCATTGAATTACAAAATTAAAATTATGTGGCCCTTGATAAGTAACCCTAGCAATGTACATGATCTGTGGAATTATGTTGGCTTATTTTGCATTTCATAGGAACAGTTCAAAGAAATATAATAGAAAAAATGGAAAGATTTATCACAAAGGACCCTGTAGCACAGAATATTTTGAGGAAAAAAATCCATTTATTTTGGTCTATTAAGAAAACTAGCATGGAAATGATTTGCTTAGAACTCATTAAGTATAAAACATTTTGAAAAAGTGCTAATTTCCTAAAAGGAACATCTATGCAGTAAGCAAATTATATTATTTTGGTGACTTATTAGTATAGAGCTACGTGAGCAAATGCAGCTACACCATAAAGAAACTTCTAAAGGGTTGATTAAACTAAGCTTCAAGCTGTAGTTTGATAGAATTATTAAATTAATAAATTTTAGACAGTTAATTTGATTCAATTTTTTAATCTGCCTTCAGCAAAAGAAATTTACTCTGCTTCTCAGTTTAGAAATCAAGTGTTTTATTTCCAGCAGATAATAAGAAATATGGCTGCAAACTCTTGCAATACACATACCAATAACATTTGCTTTGCACTTGCACTGGCCTGAATTTTGGTGACAGGTAATATCTCCATTGACTGTCCCAGAGGTATTACAGTTACAGGGACTGCAGCCATCAGGTTCTGACTGTTGTAGATTGTAGAATCCTTCCTGGCACTGATTGCACTGTCTGCCAGACACATGTCTCTTACAATTACACTGGCCTCCAATCTAGAAAGATACAAAATATTATAGAATGATGAACATATCTATTTTTAGATGATACACTCATTAGCGGCAAGGGCGGGGGTATGAGGTGGGGAGGAGATCACTTTAAATGGAAACAGAAAAAATAGGTCTGTGTAATACAAACAGTATTTTACTCACTGGGAAGAAAAACTAAGAGAAATATTAAGCACAGAGCCTGCATATAAAAGTTTAATTAAAATAAATCACAGAAAATTGTGTAGGATGGAAAAATAGCAATAGTGAGTTATTCACAAATTAGGCATAGAACATTTCAAAGGAAAACAGCTACAGGACAATGTTAGTCAAGTGAAATTTCTCTTAAAATAGTACTGAGGCATACTTTTTACAAAATAGCATATCATTTTAAAATGGTAAATCCTTTAGTTTTTACTCGGAAAATGCTTCTATTTACTTTGATGGGAAGAAATGCCGAGAGGGACAGGACTACAGATTGCAGGATTTATTCAAAAATAAAGTTGCATGATTAGGAAGGACTAATCTGTGTATTTTGTAAAACTTCCTTCACCCGCTTTGGTTCACAACTGTTGATTTTAATCCTTATTTACTCCTTACTCCCGATTTATAGCCATAAAAGTGATTCTCATTGTTTCAATAATTTGCCTATCAATTCTGTAGAATGTTTTCAGCATTGCTGGGTCAATCAAGAAGAATAAATTAATTACATGAAGCCAAAATCCATTTTCCATACTCATATAAACTGGCTGACTCTTCTAAATGCTGTAAAATTCATATGTATACTTGGATTTCCCTGAAATATGGTTTGTTCCCTGTAAGTGAAGGCATATGTTCAGCTTTGTGTTTGAAACTCAGGCTTATTTAAGCAAGTGGCTTTCATGTGCAATACTTCCTCTCTCCTCTTCCCCTACCACCCCTCTAAAAAAAGGAAGAATAGCTTGATGTTAGCTAGATTCTACCAACTTTATTTTACACATCAAAGATAAAACCACTGCTCAGACTACTCTAAACACTCTCAGATGTCCAGTATTTGCTTTAAGTAGTTCATGGCACCTGCTATCCCTTTTGGGGAGCAAAACTGAAAACAATATTCAGGTAGGAGTGGATTCTTTGGATAGGCAAATGCTTAATGCTCATCAACTCAATGGATTATACTAAATACGTGTGAACTGGGTAGATAAGAAGCTTTCAAGTCTGTCAGTTTTCACGTGAGCTGAGTAGCTCAGGGGAATATACAGGAGTCCTTGAACCTGACCTACATCCACCAGTGTCAGCTTGAATCTAACTTTTAACAGAAATCTGGAGTGGGGTGAGGGAAAGGAAGGCATCTTGCTACAATCTGCCTTTATCAAAATTTCTGGTTTGGGGGAAGGGGTAATAACTGTAATCTGAGAACAGTAAATAAGTCAGAAGGTGCTAGGCTGGACAGGTTAAGGGGGAGGAAAAAATAAAGATGCGTGGGAGAGGACCTGGCAGGGTCAGGTTGAGAGCAGGTATGAGAATTAAGGGAGGCAAGAGGAAAGCACCCAGAGGTGATATATGGGGGTGCCTGGCAACCTAAATTGGAGGAAAGAGTAGTATGGACCTTTATTAGCCCCACATTCTCCTCTACTATGTGTGTACACAAGGATCTGGGGTCACCCCTGGGGATGTATGAAACCTCCACTCTACCCTCCCTCCTGATCTGGAGGTTCCCTGTCTTTCTGGGTCTGTCTAAACTGCTTTCCTTGCTCCCACAAGTGAGCTGGGGTATGGAAGGTCCTCTTCCTCTGGAGAAGGTGTTCAAGGCCCTTTCATTATCTAGAATCTGGGGAGCCACATTCTTCTAGGGGTATGTAGCCCCTCTCTCTGTCCTCCTGTCCCCCAAGGAGCTGAGCCCCTCTTCCCATCTCCCATGTAAGCTGGCATCTGAGTAAACCCTGCACCTTTTTCTAGGAGGCTGAAAACAAACATGCCAGAAATATGCATCCAGCACACAGTGGTAAGACTAGGCTTAGGAATTGAAAATAATTGAGAATGCTTGATATATATGAGAGGAATACAAGAACTGATGGGATGAGAACATCAAGTGAGATGAATGGAGCCATTCATTGATTCAGAGCTATTGTTTCAGGACTTATTTATCTCCACAGGGTGTTTTCATTCAGCCAGAACCTCGCATTGAGATGCATGGTTCACTTCTACCTCTCTGAAAAAAGATCTTTCCTGCTTTTTTCAGAACTCTAAAATCCCAAAGCTTATTTGGGCTGCCTTGAAATTTAGTGTGCCCCATGGAGGTTCAGGTTAGGGTTAGTAACCCTGATTTGTGCTCATTTGACAGAGGTATCCTCATGATAAAGATCACCCTTGCAAAAAAATTCTACAAAGAAAACCATCATTCAGAACGTTACCAAATTCTACCATTATTTTTGTGCGGACTCGGGGAATCAAACCATGGTTCTGAATGGATCCAAGGGTATCAATCATTAAACATTTACGCCTACTAGTATACAGGACCTCTTTGAAGAGACAATATGGAAGAACACAGTGCTCAAAAAGAAAAGCTCCACTAAAAGATATGAGCATAATGTTTCAGCAGTAGTGACACATAGGGTGTGCATAGGGGTGCACGCACGTGGTGCACCCCCTGACCAGCCGCTTAGGCGATGGGCAGGGGAGGAAGGTGGGAGCATAGGTGCCCCCACTGTGAGCACCAGCTGTAGCGCTGCGGCCACTTCCAGAAGCACCGCAGCCACTTCCTGGTCAGTGAGTTTTGCCATGGGGAGACCTACCCCCTGTCACAGGGGCACTCAGGTGCCCTGTTCCTAAGAAGGGAGAAGGGCAGCTGCCAATCTCCAGGGCAGCTGAGGTGCCGGTTGCTGGGGCAACCGCACTGGTCAGGTGACCAGAAGGGGGCAGAGCTGGGCCTTTATAAACAGCCCAGGCCGAAGCCTAGGTGGCAGTTCCCCTCTGGCAGCTTAAGGAACAACAGCTCTGCTGCAAGGCAGAGCAGAGCAGAGCAGAGCAGAGCAGAGCAGCCTGACCGGCTGCAGCATGGTACGGGGTGGAGAGAACCCTGACAGGGAGGCCTAGAAAGTCAGCCACGGTGTCACAGTATTTTTGTTCTAGCCAGGGGGTTTGTTTTGAGTGATAGCCGGTTGGCTTTTGGCTTTATGTTTCCCTAGTGTGTTATTGTTGAACCGGAGGACTGGGTGAGGCTATAAGGGGTGGAAGGAGGCCTCATAGGAGCGTCCCAATGGGGTGGGGTTTCCTGGTGCCAGCGAGGGCACGATAGTCAGGTGCCAGAGAGGGGCATACTCATACGGAATAGGGGGCCAGGTAAGGCTACGGCCGCCTGAGCCCTATTGGGAGAAGCCCGAGCAGGGCGTAAGACCCCAGACGGTGGGTCAAGGGGCCAGGCACAGCTACAGCCACCTGAGCCCCAACTGTGAGAAGTGCAGGTGATGAGGCCCGAGTGCGAGTGACCACGGGAAGCGCTAGGCACAGGCCCGAGTGTGAGTGACCGTGGGAAGCGCTAGGCACAGGCCCAAGTGCGAGTGACCACTGGACAGATGGGAGGCAGGCCCCAGTAGGGCCCTGTCTGTAAGAGAGAAGCCCCAGGAGAGGGTGCACTCTGAGAAAAGCCCCAGGAGAGGGTGCACTCTGAGAGTAGAGAGCCCGGTAAGAGTGAACATTCGGGCGGAGGCCCTTAGAGAAGGCCTCTAGGGAAAGTAGATTGGCGGAATAACGTCCAGAAGATCTGCTAGGCTTGGGGTGTGCTAAAGGGGACGTTGGAGGCACGCATAGCCCATAAGGCTGGGGTGCACCAGGTCACTCTGTACAGAGTAGGAGCTCAGACAATCCTAGCACCATGTCCAAGGCGACAAGAGGCAGCCTCCCTTCTAAAACCATATAACAACAAGACGTGGTGGGCGAGAAAGAGGGTGCTGGATCGTCTACTTGGCACAGTAGGGGGCGCTCCGTAACACCCCCCGCCCTCGGTCACTGGATGGCCGCATTTGCGTCTCTAACTAAAGTGGCACCAGTTGCCCATGTGCTTCAGAGTTGGTCCCTGCCCCTTTCAGGTCTGTGTCAGCTAGAATGTTGCAGCTGCTGTCCCTTTAATGGTGGTTGAGCCCCCACCACATGGGGCATCTATATATGTGCTCCAGGGTGGAGGGAGGGGCACTTTAATTAGAGCTGCTCTGAAAGCCCTCTAATTAAAACACCCACAGCGTCACATGTATTCAGCATCCCATGCTTCAAAATGGCAGCAGGGGTACTTTAACTAAAACTTACTCTATGACCTTTAATTAAAGTGCTCCCACCACCATTTTGAAGCATGGGGACATTGAATAGACATAATGCAGACTCAATCGAGTCTGCTCTGACACATGCTAATTGGCGTGCATCGGAGCAGGCATCCAGTATACATGCCCATGGAGTCCAAAATCCATTGTCACCTTGCCATCATGGGAAGGCTTGATCCCCTCCTTCTCTGTTCTCTGCATGTGCTGGAACCTGAGAAGGCCCTACCCACCTAATGCTGTGATCTAAGTCCCTTCCCATATGAGTTAGGGCCCAGGCTTGCCCTGAAGAAAATCCAAATGTTAAACTTAATTTAAAACCTCTGGAAAACTAATACAAAATTAAAATGCGGATGATTCCCTTGTGAGATGCTGGAACAAGCCAAACATAAAGGGAGGTGGCAAAAGCGGAGGGGAGCTAACTAGATAGGCTAAAGGCACAGGGAGAACTGATCAAGCCAGGGACAGACAGAGTATGGTGAGCTTGTAGGGTCTGGTTCAGTATAGTGGGGCCCATAACTAAAGTAGCATGCAGCCATGTGATAAGCTTCTACTAATATTATGAGTATGCAGAAGCAGTGTCAGACAGCAAGAAACAACTTTGTGCATGCTTCTAAATTGCTAAAGGTTAAAAATAGGCATACCAAATTCACTGGGCTTCATGAGTGACATGGAGGCAGTCTGTGGGCTAGATTGGGCCCAGAGACCAGCCTGGCACACTGAGTGCAGCACATGTCCCAGACCAGCTCTGTGTGCGCATGCAGTGTGCACCAAACCAGCAAATGTGTGACCAGGGCTGATGTGCGCTGAATGCAGCATTTGCGTCCAATCCAAGATCCGCAGGCCGCATGATAGGGCTGCGTGGGCAGGAGCTTGCCTGTGGACCATAACTTTGATGCCCCTGGTTAAAAGGAATGGGCAACAGAGAGTTACCTGGAACTATGGCAATACAGAGCTATCTGTTGCAGGCAATGGCTCGATGGGGTGATAGAGAGAAAGAGAGAGATGCAACAGTTTCCTCTCATGCATAAGCAACTCTAGCTATCAAGTAGCAAAACTGTTGCATTTTGGAGACACTGATATCTATGGTTTCTCTCACCAGCCCTGTTAGCAAATACATCCCCTAACCATTTCAACACCAGACCATAATACAAATTGCATAATGAATAAGCACATAGGACAGTGGAGCAGCATTACAAATCACAGAGCATCCTTCACCTCTACCTAGTCGCATTCACATCTCAACTGTAAAAGTATTCATTGAATAGAAATGCATGCATAACCACTCCTACAAAGGAAAGTTTTCTTCCATTAAAAAAAACAGTAAATTCATGGCCAAATCTTCATTAAGTGGAACTAAAATCTGCTTGATGGTAATTTATGACCTTCCACAACATTAAAGTTAAATGAAACTCAAACTTCCTAAAAACAGGAAATGGAGAGTTAATGTATTTCAAATTCAAATGTAGAAAAAAAGGGAAATAAGCTCACATGGCCTTAACTCTATAGTTCTAGAACCACTGACAACCAACATATTCAGCTGTGTATTGATTGCTAAATGGTAGAAGAATGAGCCAGAACAGAGCTGTGATTGCAGTATGACAGTCATGCTCCTTTGGAAGCAGTCTGAATGTCTCCCCAGTAGTAATGATCAAAGGAATGAGGTATATATGTTACCTGAGAGATCCAACAAGGCTTATTGCTGCACTGGGTTGTGTAAGCTGTGTTAGTAGTGAGACCCAGGTGAAAAATCAAACACTACTGCAAATAATATAATAATAATAATAATAATTTAGCACTGTAGGCCTTAGAAGCCCTCGGCTGCCTCCATTATCTTAATCCATTCCTGTCATTGCATGCCTTCTTCCAGTTATCCATGTTTAATTTCTGTAAGTTTGACACTACATCATCTAGTCGTCTTCATCTTGACCTTCTCCCCTCCAGTACCTCAACAAGGGCTTTTCTGGAGCCTGGATCACTTTGATTTTTTCAACGTGGCCCAGTTATTGTAGTTGTTGTGCTCCGCTTTCCTGTGTCAGGATTGGGCCTCTGTACAATTGGTACAATCACTCATTTTTGTTACTTATGCACCATTCTTGTGTTATGGAATCATACTGTGCATTAAAGATTTTCCAGAAAATCTTCATTTCAGAATAATCTATTACTATCTTATTTGCTTGTGAGAGAACCAAGGTTTGTCTGCCATAATGGCCTGATTATGGTTTTATAGACTTGAAGCTTGGTTTTCCTTGCAGTGAGCTTGGATGACAAGAGCTTGTACAATGCAAATCTCTTGCTTCCATTTTTCCTTTAATTTCCTCCTGTGCTATGATAGAACCTAAATACTTGAAGTGGGTCACTTGCATAGAATTTGTGTTTTTTATTGTTATGCGAGGTCCTATTTAACAGCAGACATTGGGTTTTACTCATGTTCACTTGTAGTCCAATTTTATTTGATTCATTTGTTAGCTAGGTGTACAGAATTTATCATCCATATTTTTACTTATGAAAGCTATTCAACATATGTGAGGATTTTATGCTGTCCATTCAGTTGAACTCCTCTCTTCATGTTATTTATGCTCTGGATTACCTTTTCCAGTGCCAGGTTGAATAGGATCAGGGACAGACTATCTCCCGTTCTCAATCTGGTTCTTTCATGGGCACTAATTCTGTTTTTGATTCATGCATGAAAACTTTAATGAGTTCAATTAGTTTGTTGGGAATCCCTAATTCAGCTAATATGGCCCACAGACATTCTCTGGGTATGCTATCATAGGTTTTCTTGAAGTCTATGAACAGAATGTGTACACATTGATTATATTCCCTTTTTTCCCCAATTATTTAAGTCTTTGGAGTCTTGGTTGTCACAATTATTTTCTCTTGTTCTGGCATCACCATAGAAAGTTACATCACCCTTTCTTATCACTCCAAGCAATAACATTTTTCCTAGTTTTAAATAAAGTATCAATCTTTCACAATACCAATACAAGAATTGACAGAATCTGGGATTTTATCTGAGGCATGACCCTCATCGGGCTATTAAAGAGTCTGAAAACAAAGTTTGTATTTGTCAGCAAAGTCTGGAGTCACCAGCTAAAACTTTTCCCCAACCTCATTTTCAAGATCTTTATAAAGATAAAGACGGCATAGGCATTTTATGCAAAGGACAAGCCTCCTTTTTCAGTTTGATTGAGAAAGGTACCATTGCAAATTTTCATTTATTTCACTACTCATATCTGCATAACCACACCCTCAGCATGATGTAACTGAGCTAGGTGGAATATGACCTGCATGTCCTTAATATAACCGTGCCTCTCCCAAGTTAGCGATAAAAGTGCTGAGCAGATCACTGGCAAATGTCTGCTCAACATGTCACCTTGGCTAAGTACAGACAGTCAAAAAGCCCAAGGCTGAATGTATTCAATCTTCACAGGTTACTCTAAACTATGTAGATTGAAATGATAAGCAAGTGAACAGACGTTTGCTTTTGATCCTAGAATGTGGCCCAGGCCAGAAGCCGGTGAGTGCTGGAGCACACCTCCCTGCTGGCTGGAGCTGACAGCTTGGACCAATGCTAGCCCACCCACCCCTGCAAGGGGGAGTTTGTGGGGACGAGAGGTGCAAAGCATCCTGGGATGCTAGGGGACTGTGACTTAACTTGAACTTGGAAGGGATCTGGGACAGAAGTTCAATAAATTGATTTAATGTAAATAAGTTAAGTCTGATACTACATCCATCCAGGTTGATCTTAACTGGGTTTGGCCATTTTGATAGCAATTTGTGTGTTCTGAATTTCTGTTATGTTACAGATTTGAACCAGTTTCCAATTACTTATACCAGTTGATGTGTAATTTTTGTCCCTAGCCTTCAAAACTTACAAAGTCTAAGCAGAGACTTATAACCCCTGTGTCCCTATGAATTAATTGCTTTGTTTACCACCTTTGCTTCTCTCAACTCTGCTTCCTCCCCACTTCACCATCTTTGTATCTAAATTATTATTTATATGTAGAATCCTTTGTCCCTGCAGGTCCATTCATAGTATCTGACAAAGTAAGTTGTTAGTATATAATGTGCCATTCTGCCCTGCCTTTTGTACCTATATAGTTAAGCCTGAGCCCAGCCGAAGGAAAAGGATATAATAGAACCTCGGCCTCTTTCAATAGGCCTTTACTGCCTGATTGTTCTTCCAGAGCTGGGCACACTAAACATATTATGTAGGTTACCACCTTGCTAAGGGTGACAGATACCTTTCAATGGGTAATGCAGACATCTTACAGCTAGGGGACAGACCTTGACCTGTCAGTCATGGACTGCAGAGGAATGGACTCTCCCTATGCATTCTTCTTCTTTTTTTCAGCCTCCACAATTGCAAGAAGCTCAGCCAGACCTCCCTGCTTCAGAATTTTTGAGTATTTTCAACTTTTTATTTCAAATTTTTGGCTAGCAGGTCTGCTCACTAATATCTGTCCAATTCCCAGCTCCATTCTCAAACTGTACTTGCAGACTATCCCCTCAGTAATACCTCACCTTCTGAGGTATTTATGTAGCAAACCCCCCTAGCAAAACCCCAAGTATTACTTTCTTCTTTTTTTTAACTGAAAAATATGACATCCCCTTTTCCCCATCATTTCTATCTTTTTCTCTCCCCTCCTCTATTCCCTGTGGGTATATATAAGTAGTTATAAGTTAAGTTGAAACCCTGTGTACAGAAGTCCCCTTCTATAGTAACCATGAGCTATTGCAATGTTTTGCTGTATGTGTACTGGATTACTGTAATGTAGTACACCATACAGTTATTGTGTCTTAAGTGTCTCTATGTATTTAGGCCTGCAATGTGGGTCGGCATGAGTGATGTCAAGTATCCATTTTGTGTATGTCAGGTTCCCATCTTGTTCCCATCTAGTCCCCATGCCCTGTTGTGTAAGTATGTTGCAATTATAATGTTTATGTCTATAACCTCTCCCATGTAAATTGGTTGTCCTTCAATGCCTGAAGCAAAAGAGTAAATGGAAGTGTGAAACACACTGATAGCAAGACCCCCTACTAAATCACCCCACCACCAAAACCAATACATGGACCAAGGACCCAGCCATTGGAACCACCCTCAGCATTCAAGAAACAAAAGCTGAGGCAACCCACCATTGTGCCAAGCTGCACATGCTCAGTAAGAACACCTGGAGCCCTCTGGGACAGGACTGACATTGGCTGGCCAGGCCCTCCCCATAGGAGATCATAGGTAGTCTGCCCCATAAAAATGGGCAGTGAAGACTAACTCCTTGGGGAGCCATCTTCACCTGCAGCAGACATGCTCCACGTCATGCTGCCTATGAACCCAGAGGCCCTGCCAGCAACCCCCCTCTGGACAATACCTGATTAAGAAAGACCCCCACTGGCCATTGAGGACCCCCTTCCAGCCTGGATAGGTAGTTATCTCCCCACCCTCTCTTCAACCAATGACTTGGACTCTGTTTCTCTTCCCTACCTGGACTCCAACCCTTCCACGGAGTCTCTTTTTCCTGCTACCATTGTGCGGGAACCAAGCTGTACAGTACACTGTTCATTTAAGAAAATTGTTATTTGGACCCCTGAGTTGGATTTTGCTTTACTACAGTTCTGGCCCGGCTCCAATCTCTGCTCCTCTCCCCTCTAACTTCTGTCTCATTTCTCCCTCTCCTGCTTCTGGCTCACTGCCACCTCTAACACCTGTCCCATGCTCCTGTGGCTCCAGCCATCCTGAGCTCTTCTCTGCCTGCAACCCCCTCTTTCTTTGCTATTGCCTTATCCCCACTGCCTTCTCCCCTGATCTCTGCCACTTGCTCTTTAGTTACCAAGCACCCCAAGCATAGGTACCACAGGCACCAACACACACACACTGTCATGTGAGTCAGTGACAGTGTGTATATCCTGTGCGTATATGTGTGTGTATATGTACATGTATATGTGTACTGGGTATGTTTTCATGTCATTATCATTAGAGTGTGTATGTGCTTGAATTGGTGGTAGGTATGCATGTGCCTAGGCTGGTAATTTTGGATGTGTATGTGCCTGAGTTGGTAGTGTGTGGGGGGGGGTGTGCACCTAATTGATTTGTGTGTTTGTATATATGCAATTGTGTCACACCCTCCCATCTAACAGTGCAATTTTGAGATCCTGAGAGTTGGCCTGACACCACAGGGCAACATTTGTAGCAGCTGGTTTCCCTACTGGCTTCAGGGAGGGAAAAGCCAGGAACAAGAAGAAACAACCTGTGGTTTCTGATTTCCTTCTCACTGATAGCTTGAGGGCAGAACACAGTTTTCCCACAAGTTAAGTGGAACCTCCTTATTCCCTCTTTCTCAGGCAGATCTCAAGCAAGACAGAATTATAACGGCCAGTTCTGCTGGACAAGGTACAGGCCACCAAGAAACAAAAATCCCATTCTCATTGGCATTTTTGGGGCATTCTGATTTCACAGACAGACTTCCTTCAACAGACCTTTCTGGTAATCCCTGTTATCCTTCTACATCAATTGGGTCCTCAAACTGGTGAATGAAGAAAATAAGATTATCTGAAGTGATTCAACCAGGGAAAGTAATTCTTAAATCAGATGGCAACCTAGAATAATCATCTCCATTCCAATTCAGGCCATGGGACAGAGAGAGCGTGAGGGCAGAGTATTTACCAGGTGACTGCAACATGCACTGAAGTCCTAGAACACTCATTTATTCTATGGAAAAGGCTTGATGTGTCCTGGTCATAAAGGTCAACATGTCTGATGTGGTTTTCATAAATAAAGATGACAGGATTAGCCCCAAGAAAAATCTTGTCCTGGGCAGAGCACATTTTTTAATCTCAATCGGCATTGCCATCAAAGGGAAAATAATCACCCAGATTTACAAAACAGAAGTTGAAATGTGAAGAGAGTGGACCAGAGTGGAACAGAAATATCATCACTCACTCTAAAATCAGTTTGGTCAACTACTGACTGGCCTCTCTGCATCTAGAAACAGCAAACACAATGACCAATGGCCTCTGTGTATCAGAACCTAGAATGTGATGCAGTGAATTACCTCTTTCAAAGCTGGGGAATGTCTCTGCTATGAGCTTTCTCACTTTTTTCACTGCTTTCCATGAAGGAAAGAACAGTAGTTACAATTTTCTGACTGAAGAAAGTCTCTGTCAGATTAACATACCTCACAGGAAAGGTCTACTATTACAAATATAATCCTTCATCCAAGACTAGATGGGTTCCAAAAGGATATTTGCATGACTGAACCTTTGCAGGTTGAAAGGTGTTGTTCTACTTGCTTTTTGTTAATTAATGTCTCCCAATCAGATGCTGAGTTTTTTAAATGGGGAGCTTTGATGAGACCCAGTGTTGTACTTTAAATTCAAAGTAGCATTTCTTATAACTGTCATAGCATTTGTTCAAGAAACATTTTTCCTTCTGTCAAGTAGTCTTTAATGTCACTGAATCTCAGGTCTAAGAACTCAAGCCTCCTAGGCAGCCACATGGTCTTCAATTCAAAAAGTCACCAAACTTGCACACTCATCAACTACTTTCTACAAATTTTCTTCTCCATGCATTTGTGCCTTGGGGCAGAGGGAGATTACATAATGTGCTTGTTCGAATACCTACATTTAAAAGGAGCCTGCTTCTTACCCTAAAGACACTGCTATGAGTATTTTTTTAGTCTGGCCACTGATTAGAAACAGCTGAGTTCAATATATGCAAGTCCAGACAGGAGCAGATGAATCCTGGAGATCAACACGTGGCTATGCAGATGGTATTGCTTGCAGGGCTTTGGCTTCTTCAACCATGGGATAGTGTTCCAAGAAGAAGGCTGGCTGCACTGAGATGGGATCCACCTACAAAGCAGGGTAATGAGTCTTTTTGCATATAGGCTCACTAATCTGGCAAGGAGGACTTCAGGTTCAAAAAGCGATGGAGACAAAAGCCCATAGGTAAGAAAAGACCAAGGTAGTGCACATACAAACCACATAAGAGGATGCAAAAGGAGCCTTAATGATGCTGTCAGAGGTAAATTAGCATGGCAATAAGCCAGTCATCTAAGATGTTTATATACTAATGGGAGAAGCACAGAGAGTACTCAGAAAGAACTGGGAATCCTAGTACAATCACAGCAGCATGATCTAATTTGGATAACTGAGACTCTGTGGGATACTTGACATGACCAGAATACAGTCAGGGATGTTCTGTGTATACTTGATCTTTCCCCAGATCAGGGAAATGGACTAGATGATTTCTTTTGGTCTCTTTGAGCCCTACATTTTATGAAAATCCCATTGGACCCTCTCATTAAGCATATAAGCATTTCCTTTCTGAAAGTAATAATGTCCACACTCTCGAGACAAAATATTAACAAGAATAATGATTGAGACTGGCATCCAAAGATTGGGTTTATTTCATTTAGCAGATTTTCCCATATTCTGCAACTGTTGTGCTTTCCAAAAGACAGATAATTTTCATGTTCCTAGTATCTGACAGGCCATGGTCTGCCCCAATATATGTTGGTTGAAGTACCCATGTAATAGTTCTGGTATGTCCCAGCAATAAGGTCTTTAAGAATAATAGTTCATAGCTCTTTCTATGAACAGAAACTAAATAAGAATAGAATTGTTACTTTGTCAAATGGTAGCAAATTTGGGGGCCCTGAAGTCAGGTTTCCAGTTGGTGAAAAACAAATCAGTGACACAAAGTCATATTTTTCCAAGTAACGTTTATTTATCTATAAAATATACTGAAGTCCAACTTCCACAACCTGCACACAGGCAATTTCCCCTTACAGAAACCTCAGATAAAACACTGCTTTTTCCCAACAAGCAGCTATCTTAGCTGCCTGGTTCCTGGAATTTCACTGCCTATACACAATGCCATCTATCACTGCCTTATCTTTTGTGCTTCACCTGAGAAACACCTTAACCCAAAGCTTTCCACTTAGGCTAAAAACAGACAACAGATTTAGGGGTGATTAGGGCTGAGATGGCTCCCATCTAACCATTTACATACTAGGTTTAAATGGCAATTAGCTCAAACTGAATTTGGATACTTCACAGGTACTTAATGTGGGACAATAAATATTTCCATCTGTAAGGTTTGCTATGAGACAAGATGCTCAAATCTGAATTATATCTTTTGTCTGTTTTTAGCCTCAGAAACATTGAGCCTAACAATAAACCTTTCTTTTAAGGAACTGTAAAGGCAGATTTGACCACCAAGGAAAGGGTACTTGGAGTCCAATTAAATACTCCTAAATGCAAGTACAGTAGAGACTCAAAACATGCAACTTTCACCATAATATTCTTCCCCCCTCCTTTCTTTTTTTTTTGGTCTGATCTGATTTTCACTAGTCCTTGCAGGATATTTTCCTTTCTGATGGTGGAGAACCCCTGGAAAATGTCGAACATTTCCCATAACTTGGCAGCTAATTCTCCCAGTCAGTCAGTCTTGGAAGTGGAAATGGAACACAGGACTGGCTGTGCCAACATATCCTTCAGAAAGCTTCACCATGCCTTTCTCAACTGAAATCTTCAGATGGAAACTAAGGTCCTGGTTTACAATGCAGTGGTTATCCCTATGCTCCTCTATGGGTGTGAGACATGGGTGACATATCAAAGCCATCTTAAGAGCCTGGAATGGTTCCATCAGCATTGCCTGAGGAAGATCCTTCGCATTAGTTGGGAAGACCACTGCAGTAATGCCAGCATGCTCTCTGCAGCTAACAGAACCAGCATCGTGGCAAAGATCATAAAACATCAACTCTGCTGGGCTGGCCACTGCATGTTGGTGGCTGACACTTGTCTCCCAAAGCAAGTCCTTTTCTCTCAATTTAGTCATGGTAAGGGGACCCACAGAGGACAGAGGAAGCGCTACAAGGACACCCTGAAAGCATACATCAAGAAGGGTGGCATCAACCTTACAAACTGGGAGGTGCTGGCTGGTAACAGGTTTCAAGGGTGCTGCACCATACATCAAGACAACTTCAAAGAGAACCGTCTTGCTCAGGAAGTTGCCAACTGGCAGAGAAGGAAGGGAAGCACACAACATCCTAGCCGGCAGCTGTGTTCCCTCTCCCCACAAGACATCACCCATCATATCTATGGAAAAACTTACAGAACATGGATTGGACTCCTTAGCCATCTTAAAACTCACAAATAATTCCCTCTCCCTGCTCCCCGAAGACATCATCCTCAAACCAAGGGATAGCCGAAGAAAGCAGCAGTCAGATCCTTTTTCAAATTTCAAATTTAAATCAACAAGATTCACTTCTGTTCAGGTGAAATGTAGTGTGAAGTGAAATGTACGGTCAAGGTACACAACCAACAAAAATGAAGAGGTGAAAGTTTTCATATATTAAAAAAATCTTAGTTTCCTCTGTGTTATAAATATGCCTAAAATGGTTGATCCTGGTATGATTTAAATGCTTTTGATGTGTGTCCTCCTTAGTTGGTCTTAGAGTTGCAGCTGTGCTTTGGTGTATGTAATGGTGGGCATTTGCATCAATTTATTCTCCTTATTTTGTTCTCTATCAGCTGTCTAAAAAAGAGCACGTGTTCTTCAGTCACCTAAACAACTTGAAGACACCTTAACAGTGAGGATACATAAGCACACCGCCTTTGTAAGATGCTATTTCCATTGCAACATAGGGTCTTTATTTTATTTTATTTTATTTTGCCATTCACAAGTGTCATAGATGGGAGAATATGAGGTGAATAACATATAATGTAGTGCATCTTTTAGTTTTATATTGGTACTATTCATAAGCCTACTGAGATACCTAGATTGTGTGCTTGAGAAATAAAAAGACTACAATGACTTAAGTGCAAAAATGTGTGTGTTTTTAAATGCTTGCTGCATGTCCATCAGCTAGATTTTCATGCTGCTTTTAAAAAGATATATTGTTCAAAGGAAATGCTCCAAAACGTCACATGGACAATTTCTAAGATGCATACAAAAAGATAAAGTTTTCAAGCCTGTTCAAATAGTGCTAACTTAGAAATGGAATAAATTTGTCCTTGATCCTTGAATGCTCAAAACGGAAAGAAGGCAAAGAAGTCCCCCAAATATTCTTCCTGTTATAGCATACTTGAATGGATGGGCGACTGGTGCCTCCTGAATCGGGGGGAGGGGGGAGCACTTGGCCGATCCCACTGACCCAGAAGTGGCAGCAGCAAGCACTCTCACCTGCCCTCCCCCTGCCCGGGAACACTGGCTGTCAGGGGGTATACTACCACTCTCAGGGGGTGCATGTGCACCCCTATGAACCTCCTATGCATCGCCACTCCTTGAATGGATTTTAAGGGAAACACAATAGGGTTCAAGGCTATGACATGTGCTCAAAGAAATAAAATATTGAAGCTTTTCCTTGGTGTTGGAATATATTCCTCCATGAAACTATAAGCCATAATTTTCTAAGGGGGCTTGTAAAATCTGTCAATGTATTCATACAGCACTTTGGGGTATGGATATATGTACATTTCAAGAGGGCAACAGCTGTTACTATCTAATTGCTATTGCGTGGACAAGCCGAAAATGATACAAAAGTAGCAAAACCACTCAAAATTTAACATTACTTAATTCAGGGTTGAACTTGGACCAGTTTGCTACATTTGAATCATTTCCGACCTGTACACATGTACCAATTAAAATGTAACAGTTGCTGGCCTTTTGAAACATTCCCACAATTACATGATGTGGTAAGTAAATGAAAAACCTGAGGAAAAATGGAGTACATGAAGAAACCTGATCTGGCAAATAGGAAACAAAACTGATAGAGAATGGGAAGAGAGATATCTGTGTTAAATCTTAAATCAGGCAGAAAGCATAGTAGATTTCCACCTTACAGACTACCTAAATCAGAAAATGGAAAGATATTGCTGAAACAGTCCTTGATGCTTGAAGTTTTCCTGGAAGCAACTGCAATTCCACAAAACCTGAGAGGATTATGTTTACCACTCCACTACATATGGAGGGTTTAAAGAGATGTACAATATTTTCTGTGGGGGAGGGGAGGATCATGAAAGAACAGCAGACAGGTAAGCACTTGTAAAATGGTATAAGGAAAATAAGCAAGGGATTGGGGAGAAGGGAAGAAGAGAACAGCTGGGAGAGAAAAATTAGGGCCAGCAGAAATTTCAGTATCCTGTGATATAGGATTTACCATGCTGAGGACGTACAAGGCTGGCAGCAAACTGTGCAGACTGAGGCAAATGGAGATAAGATCTCTTTTTCCTAAAATAATTCACCTTAGAATATCTGAGTGCAAGGGTGAAGTTACAGTATTATCAGCAGCACCAGATATTACAAGTGAATGTGGGGCACGCCACACCCTTTGCATGCTAACTGGGTGGTCAGTAACCAAAGGTGGAGTGGAAAAATACAATACCATTTAAGAGTCTTGTAGTTGCCCTTGCCCTTATGACTAAGTACAGACAGTCCAAAACCACGGGGCTGAATTGATTCAATCTTTGCAGATTAGTCTAAACTTCATAGATTGAACCAATGAACAAGTGAACAGACATTCACTTTTGATTCCAGAAATGCATCCACATGCCTGCAGTGGCCCAGGCCAGAAGCCCGGGTGGAGGGAAAGGGGAGAGGGGGAGGTGCATTACAGCATGCCTCCCTGCTCTGCTAAATCAGACATATTGGGCCAAGGCTAGCCCACACACCCTGTAGGTTGCGGGGGAGGGGTTGAATCGGAGGTGCACAGCATCCTGGGGTCCTGGGGAACTGTGAATTAACTTGAATCTGGAAGGCATCTGAGACAGAAGTTCAATAAACCCATTTAACCTAAGTTAGTTAAGTCTGATACTACATCCATCCAGGTTTATCTTAAACCAGTTTCAGCCATTTTGAAAGCAGTTTCTGCATGCTGAACTTCTATTGTGTTACAGATTTTAACGGGTTTTTGATCACTTATACTGGTTTATGTGCAATTTCTGTCCCTAGCCTTAATAAGGCAAGTTCTCATTCCTAAATCCTACTCCGACTTCCATAACTCATAAAGGAAGAATATCATTTTTAAAAGTTTAATCTAGACTTTGAAATGTAAACAAAGTTACTAGAACAGAATGAGCTGTAAGTTACGGGCAAGTGGGAATCCACTTAAATAAAAATGCTAAATCTATGCTCCCACTTCCCACAAAAAGTAATGTAAAACAGATGAACAGAACAGGCATAAATTTCCCAAGCTCATGCCAATGAAGTTTTAGGGATAGCAGTAATGTATGAAACATTCTTCTGTCCTTCCTGTACATTAATATATTTGAATCTGATGAATAAATACATTTTATGGGTGATTCAGATGTCTCTTCCGGAATTCCATACCTTCTTAGAACTTAGTGACAGATAACTAGCTCTGTAAAGAAGGCAAAAGCATTGATGAACTGCAGAAAATGGTAAATTATGCAGTAAAAGTGTATTCTGCACTGTTTTTGGCACAATTATCATTGTGACGTGACAATTAATTTTCATGAGTAGGGTCCTTATCCCTTGATTCCATCTTCCACAGGTCAGACCTGGAAATACTTCCTTCAGTGTTACCTTTCTATTTCATGTAATTCATTTCAGCCATTAGTCTCTAGCTTTATTAATTTATTTTAATGCCTCTTAATCATTTCTCTCTGCCTTGCATCTACAGCAGCAGCCTATTGATGCTGTATTGAACAGTACAGTCCATCCCATTTTTCCCTTTTTAGTTCCCTTTTATAATCCTACTTTCATGTTCACATCTCAGCCTCTTTTCACCATTGTATTTTTATAAGTATTAATAAATTATTTATAGTCATAAATTGTTAAATTATCTGACTTCTTTTTATTATTACCCCAATTTACTGTTATTCTGGTTAATATGTCACCAGAAAACAAAAGGTGATAACACTAGTATCTGATTTTCCTTTCCCCACACATTGTTATAGAATGTTACAACAGCTCAGGTTCCCAACTTTGTCTGGGAAGTTTTAAAGGATCTTAATTTATTTGATTTACTCAGAAAGAATCATCCTCAGATGACAGAAATAAGAATCTCTTTCTACTTACTGGTTACTCTGTATTATTATTGAACATATAGTGGTTTATACTGCACATTTGAAATCTGTTTGTAAACCAGTGAACTCCATGCAGATGAATGAAGTCAAACGGTGATCTGTACATAGGAGATCATTTGTAGGATCAAGGTTACAAATAAACCACTCTCCAAAATAGATTATAATTTTAATAAGACAAGATAAACAATTGCAAGACAAATCATAGGATGAATGTTATAATGGCTTATTTTATTAAGCGTTTTTAGAAGAAGTAAACCCTTAGCAGAAGAACATGCTGAAAAATATATTCTACATCAGTGGGAAGGAACCTTTTAAGGCTGAAGGCCAGATTCACCCAGTTTGGGTCAGAGTAGGGTAGTGGGCAGGCACTAGGACCCAGTCATTACTATCACTTTCCCTGGTGATGGTATGCAGAGAGCACTCACTGCTGGTGGTTTTCCTAATAGTGGCAAGGAAATGTGATTGCTGCCCAAGCCACCACATCTATAGACAGCATCAAGTGGTTCTGCAGGCTGGTTCTCCAAGCCATCTGCTCTACATCTATTCCTCTGTGTTTCCAATTTATATTATACTGGGGTGGAGGAAAACAGCATTTTCCATATCTCTTCACAGGTTCAGGGTCATGGTTCTAATACCATGTGATAAAAAGATGTACTATGACACATTTCTCAGTGTCTCATGTATGCAATACTTGAATGTCATGTGTACTTTCTAATTCACTTTATTTTCTATCTCCATGTGTGAGGAAAAAAAATCCCTCAAACTCAAGATGTTAGCAAACGTTGCTGGATTTAATCCCATGACATATCATCCTTATATAATGACTGAACAGCATTTTAAAAGACACTTATTAGGAGCTTTGAAAGATGCAGTGGCCACATCTACACATGTGCTTTACTAATTAGCTCTGCAGTAAACCATCACCATCTACACATGCACCCCTATCAGGCCATAGTACATTAATTAATTCTCCCTGTAGGATAGTACTGTCTGGGACAAGTACTATCCTACAGCACAGTTATTTAGTTTACTTGAAATACATGTGTAATTGGTGATATGGGCCAGTAGGGGTATGAGGATGATACAGTACAGGGACTGCTGGCTGGCTAGCCCCTCACTAGAGCACCTTTGTGCCACTGGCAGACCCTCCACAACATACTGAGCTGGAGCAGAGCAGCTCTGGGGCTGGCAGGCTGACCCTTCAGACCCTCTGCCAGCCCCAGAGCTGCACCGCCCCAGCTCAATGTGCGATGGTCCCAGGCACAGGTGAAAACATTGCTCTTGGGAGCAGTAAACTGGTGCAAACTGCACTGTGGTTTATTGCTATGTGCTAATTACACATGTCGATGCACCCAGTAAGATTTATTAATGAGATATACATTTTGCTTGCGAGTTCCAAAGCCTTACAAGTCAGAGTTGATGGCCTTTCCTCTTTTCATCTACCTTCATTTTGTTACAAAATGTGCATGGTGAATTTTATGGAAGATCTATATTTGTATTTGCATGGGGGAAAAAAAACATCTAACTTAATTTTAGTTGCATCTGGGGCCTAATCTCACTGCCTAATCTTTTTAAAAAGCAAATAATTTTTGAGCATCAATTTTTGAGTGATCCGTGTGATATACCATAAATCTCCCCAATTTTAAGAAAGTTAGTGCTCAAACAGGGCACCAAAAATTGAGCCGTATATATTACTTATCACTCATGACCCAAAACTGGTTTTAAATTGTTTATTGGGTCTTGGAAACCTTCCATCTTCATCACCCACCATTTTGAAATGAACAAACTCTAGCAACTTAAAACACTGCCCATTGTACATCCTGAAAATAATTTTACTCACTCCCCAAAACAAAATAGAAGAAAACATCTGATGTTGTAATCCTTTACCTTATCACACAGGAGGCTGTTATTTTTGGTGCCTGCTGCATAGCACTCACAGGGCTTACAAACATCGACGGCTGAAAGATCTGCACCTGCTTGCCGGTAATGAAAATCCTTACACAACTCACAGTTTCTTCCTGCATGAGGGAAAGGTTATGCATTATGGCTTCCAATTCATTAAAATTAGCTGTATAATTCAAAATTAAAGACTCTATTCCTTTGAGAGAATTCTATAATTTTCAGGACGTCCATTTTAATGCACCTTTCATCTCTACCTGCCAATTTAGTGATCCAGAGCATATGAAACAATGAACCTGTTACAAACTATGTTTTACTCCATTAAACTTCCATCTGTTATATAATACCACACTTTTATAAAGCTGTGCTATGTGCATGCCTATACATTTTTGGACAAATTACTGTTGAACCTCAAGCTTTCCCCTATCTTTTTATTGGCAAAGCCAAGAATACTGAAAGGTATGCAAACTCTCTACATATACAACATGCACATTTTTCTGTAAGAAAGAAGTTGATATTTTACCAAAAAATCTCCAATATTTTCTATACCTTACCTGATTTGATGGCCCTGCCATAAATGTTGTGCATCATGACTAATGGAAACCATTTTGTCACCTTACCTATATAGTCCCTTGGGATATAATGCTCACAGAAGATTTTATACAGTCTTCGACAGCATTTTAGTGGCAGTTGTTTGTCTAGTTGAAGTGTTCCCATAATTCTAACATCTTGATGATGTTCACCTCTTACCTTAAAAGAGGTGAATTTTCTTATGAGGCATCATTATTGGACTTCAGAATTATTTTCATTGTTATGATGGTCCTCACAATGATTACACAATAAGCAACTATATATTGCGTTATTGCTTGCAAATTACCTGTTGTGTTATGTTGACAATTATCACATATTCCACCACCACCTCTATCATCTTCATTAGGAAAGGGATCCAGTGTCACATCATAGTGGCAGCTTACTGCATGGCTATAGCACTGACAAGGTTTGCAATTATATGCATGAACTTGGTCCCCTGAATGAAAAGGCTTGTCATTATATAGTGGCAAGCAGCGGTCACACTGAAAGAAAACAAAAATACGTTTTCGCTTTAGAAGGACATCTTTGTACTCTACAGATTCATATTGCATTTCATATCTTTTTTTCTCATTTAATTGTTAAACATGTTGGCACAAGACCTTTCTATATGTAGAAACAGGCACAGAACAACAAAGGATATATTTTAAATGATGCAGCTTTCACAAGAATTAAGTTTGAAGGTAAAGGGGAGGAAGGAGAATAAAATTAAAAATACCGAAAGCCAAACTCAGCATAAAGCCCAGATTTATAAAAGTATTTGAGTACTAAAAGATGCAAATGTCTGCAGAGCAGGATTTAGGAAGTGGGCAGGAAGAGTTATTTGCTCACATTCTGCTGCCCACTGTTTTGCAATTACGTTATGGCAGGTTTCTCCATAGCTACATAATGCAAGAACTGGACTCCTTGAACCTTTCCTCAACACAAGTCTAGCCATAATCTAAATGCATACACTATTTTATATTACAACATTTCACAGCTTGATAATACAAATATATTATTATAGCATAAAAATAATCAACGTTTTAAGTATGCAAAAGTACACATTCATGTTCTAAAAATTGTGAAAGATCATTATTCATTTAAAAGAATTGGGCATAGTTGTATGCAGCCATCAACTGAGTATACTGTATTTAATTTTGTTGCAATTTTATCTGTATTTCAATAGTGATTCTTAATACAATGTGAAATACAACACTACCATTGTTTATAGAAATGTTTTGAGCCAAAATGTTTTCTTATCTAAAATGTTCTTATTTCTTCAGATTTAGTTAGGAGGTACAAGGATTAGTCATTCATTTATTTAAAATCACAAAGAATAAAACTGTTAAAAATGCAACACAGCCCTGAAATTTCTATCCATGGTTCGATGAAACTAGTCTTGCAGTATCAGTAACTCTGAAGGTCATGAAGTGGAAACAGTCTCAAGTTTGTCTTGAGATTCTACAAAACTTCAAGAGGATTTATCATAGATATGGACCACAATAAATGGAGATCACTTTGGACAACTGGATTTGGATAATACTGTTTGGACAACTGCATTTGGATAATACTGAAAAGATCCAAATGACATTTAAAAAATTGAACTGTTAATAGAGGTGCACTGATACATTAGTCTGATATCAGATTGGCACTGATATAAAGAAAATATTCTGTATTGGAAATCGACCCAATGTGGCCAATAATTTGTCCGATAAATGCCTGTGCATGCATGCAGCTAAAGCATAGCACGTAGGCGGTGAGGAGCAGAGCCTGGCAGTGTGGAGTGCTGTGTGCAGCTGGTAAGTCTGATGTGGTGGAAGTGGTATATTGGGGGGCAAATGAAGACCCCTGCAGTGAGGGAGGGAATGGTGCAGGGGCAGGGACAGGCGCTAACCAGCCGGGACAGGAAGGGGCGTGGGACAGAGCCACAAGCAGCTCATCCATGGGGTGGGGAGGCATGTGCCCTCTGGATACGTGCAGCACAGGGCAGGCCAGACAAGCAACTCCCTTTTTGTCCCAGCTTGGATACTCAGTACCTCCCCCCCTTACACTGGGACCCTGAAGATCCGGTCCCAAAAAAGCCTTGCAGCACACCAGGTCCCCATAGGCTGGGTAGCTGCCAGCAATGCCCAAACTGCAGAGGCCATAGGGTTACCTTCATGCAGGTCCAGTGATGATATTCTCCCCCCTGTCACCCCAACTCAGCAGAGGTGAGCCACCCACACTGGCTACTGATTGCGGGGTGGAGGGACCAAGCTGGGGTCCAGGTGCCTGGCTCTGGGGTCCCCTGGGAGGGTGTACAGAAACTGGGGCTGGGCAGGGAATGCTTGAGAATGCCTAGGACAGCATGCAAGTGCCAAGGCTGGACTCCTTCAGGGCTGTGCCTGTGGAGAGGGGAGGTTCTCCCAGGCTCTGCTTCAAGTTTGTGGGCTGATTCATGATGGGGTGGGGGCTCATGGACAGGGGACAGAGGCGGCGCCAAGGCTCATGCAGGGACACAGACGACCTCTCCCACCACAGCCTGGCTGTGGCTCATAACTGGCCAGAGGGAGGATGTGGGGGCTGAGGACAGAGGCTTTGCTGACTCTTGTCAGTGACAGCTCAGGGGCAGGGCTGGCCCAGTGCTTGGGCAGAGCAGATGAGGTCTGGCTGAGGCTATGGTGCCCCTCTGCCAGAGCAAGGAAGGAAGTGCCACAAAGCCCCATGAGATGCTGGCAGAATGTGACCTACCTTATCTTGCAATGGGCTCTAGCACAGCCATTTAATAAAGTGCTTCAACCTAAAGTACTTTAATCTGATACCATCCATCCAGGATGTAGTATCAGAACATGATCTGACATTTTTGAAGCACTCTATGTGCCATGACCATCTGTTTGGTTACATAGGTAGAGAGCTTTTTGTGTGCTTATTGCATGATAAGTGTAATGTCTGTACTTAGCCACTGTCTTTAAAACCTAGCAGGTTTATATCAAGTGCAAGTTCTACTGTGGGAAAGTAAAAAAAAAAAAAAAGGTTTATAAAGTTTTTCAATTAGCTACAACAATAAATACTGATGGGAAAGGTGCAACAGGAGAAGAGAACGAATTAAACCAAACAAGGGACTACTGATATTAGGAATATTACCCTATTCCTAAATACTATAGCATTTAAAGTAAGATATTTACCTTGCATTAACTGATGCCCAGATCAATCCTAATCTTTTATTCCAAGCTACATAAAATTCTGTATGACTCAAGAAATCAGTTTGTGGTTACGGGGTGCATATGGCATGATATGGGCACAGGAAGAGCAATATGAAGTAAGAAATGTAAGCATGCAGATCCTGACTTTTTTTATCATATCATACATTGCTGTAAGGTTTATTTACTGAATAATCTTTCAAAAATTAAAAAATACTAAAAGAAAAATATTGAGAAAGTTACAAAAGAAGTACAAAAAACAAAGGCTTAAAATGGGTTGGAGGTTCTATTTCCTTTAGGGTATTGGACATAGCCCTGTTTACAACCCATGATCCTTCTTTCAGACCCCATTCTAGTCCTGTCCCACACATGCAAAGGTAGAAATCTGTGTAATGTTACAATCTTTCAAAAATCACTGATGACTGTCGAATTTATACTACAATTCTATTTCTATTTTTATTTGCTTTTATTTTTATTTTTACTTAATTTTTATGCTTTTTTGCAAATATTACAAATAAGTTTTTAATTAACAACTGATATGTTTACATTATCTTTCAAGAAAGACAGAGGGACATTTAAAATAGCTCCCTCGGGACACAGCTGTTTCTCACATTTAAGCTGCCAGTAACAATTGGCCTCATGCATTAACACTGCCAGGTATTTTCGGTCATTGTTTAAAATTACCACTTTCAGCAGGAAGTCATAGCATACCATTACAGTAGTTGTCACGTTTGTGCATATTCAAATATATATATGTTAAATCCCTACTGAATTTGCCAGGTATTTTTCATCAGCATTTGAATTTCATTTGACTGTCATCCAAATTCTAATTTCTGGCAAGGAAACACAGAGCCCAGAATGTGTGCTTGTGTAGGCAAAGAGTTTATTCTTATTTTCTTAAATGTGACATCTTTAGCAAATATTATAGCTGAGATCTAAAATGATATCAATAGAATTTGACTGATTTTAAGGGGATTTTTTTGGCCAAATCCCCTAAAAGTCTTTTGAACTCTCAACCTATGTCATTCCCTTACATGGGGAATGACAACAAAGTGCTAATTATTGAAAGAATGTCCCTTTTCTTTCCACTGATATTTCTGAAGTTAGTAGGCCATGTTACATTTCCTTGGTTCAGTCTGTGAATAAGAATGGAAAAATATGTCCAGTTTGATATATAGTAAATGAACCTTTACTTTCCTGGGAATGGTTTTCTAGGAAAATGCATTGCATGAAGTCAGCTGGCTCAAAATATCTAGCTCATCTTGACCCAATTCATTAGTCAAAACAAGACTTTATTCTAATTTATCATTTTATCACAATTCCTGAATCCAGCAAATGTGCGGATAGTCCTAGTGACATAAGCTTGAACATACATGTGCTGAGTTCCTATTAATCATTAGGAATGCTGGAGGACAGTAAGCTGCAAAGTAATCTTCAACTTATCAGGAATGCAGGATGTACTTGAAAAGGTACCAGTATTTTACCGTAAGTAGTACTTAATCAAACCATTCTTCCCTAGTTGTTCAAATGTTCCATTCCACTGCTTACCTCTGGATGGCATATTATCTGTATCAACGTGTTATTTGTCCTGTACCCCCTTTCTATATAGAAACAGTTACACAATTCTTTCCATCTTTAAGTATAATATCCTGAATCAAATTTACCATTCCACTTCAAATCCATAAGCCTAGATATTCTGACTGTGACAATGATCAACATATAATTACATTACATTATATTAGAATACATTAAAAGGGGCTACAGAGGAGATCTAATACCTATAGACTGGTGAGCTGAACTTATAGTTTCCACCAACTTGTCAGGAATACAATTAAAAAACAGGATTGTTTGTCACATGGATGAACAGGACTTTCTGGGGAAAAGTCAACAAGGCTTTTGTAAAAGGACACACCTCACCAATTCCCCTGAGTTCTTTGAAGGCATCAACAAGCAAGTGGTCAGGGTGATCCAGTTGATAGAGTGTATTTGGACTTTCAAAAAGCTATTGACAAAGTCCTATACCAGAGGCTTCTAAAAACATTAAGCTGTCATGGCATTAGAGGCAAAACCTGCAACTAGATAAATTATGTATTCACCTACCTAATCTCCACCAGCACCATATCCTTTAGGTACTCTCCCAATATTCCAAATACATCAGGCATTTTTAAAAAGGAGCTGTATGTGAGACCCAATACCCAAGTAGTTAAGGTACTCACTTGGAAAAAGGTGTAGGGGAAATCTATTTTCAAAAAAACCCTTTAAGTCTGATTTGAAGCAGAGAGATGAACCCAGGCTGAACCTATCCTGGAGAGTGCCCCAAGCATCCAGCTGTTGGGTATTCTATGAGTCTCTCTCAGGCTGATAACAAAAGTTGAATGCTTCTACAACAGCAATTTGTAATCTGTGGTACATGTACCCCCAGTGGTAGGCAGACAACCTGTGAGTGGTATACATTAACAGATTTCATAGATTTCATAGACATTAGGGCTGGAAGGGACCTTGGAAGATCAACAAGTCCAGCCCCCTGCCCGAAGGGCAGAAAATCTGCTGGGGTCATAGGATCCCAGCAAGATAAGCATCTAAATTTCTCCTGAAGGTGTTCAATGTAGGTGCTTGAACTACTTCTGATGGCAGGCTATTCGAGACCTTGGGGGCTCAGACAGTAAAGAAATTCTTTCTTATGTCCAGCCTGAAATGGTCTTGCAGGAGTTTATGACCATTTGACCTCGTCATCCCTTGCTCTTGTGAACAAACGTTCCCCCAGATCCTGGTGGTCACCTCTGATAAACTTATAGGTGGCCATCAGATCACCCCTGAGCCTGCGCTTTTCCAGGCTAAAGAGCCCCATAGCTCTCAGCCTGTCATCGTAAGGTCTGTTTTCCTGACCTTTGATCATGTGTGTGGCTCTTCTCTGGACTCTCCCAAGCTTCTCCACATCCTTTTTGAATTGTGCAGCCCAAAACTGGACGCAGTACTCCAGCTGCAGCCTCACCAAGGCCAAGTACAAGGGGAGAATGACGTCCTGGGATTTGCTTGAGAAGTATCTATGGATGCAAGCCAGTGTTTTGGTTGCTTTACTAGCCACAGCATCGCATTGCAGGCTCATGTTCATCTTGTGGTCAATCATGACCCCCAAGTTTCTTTCTTCTGTAGTGCTAACCAGCGTAGCACTACTGAGCCTATGAGGATGCTGCAGGTTTTTCCTCCCAAGGTGGAGAACCTTGCATTTTTCAGTGTTAAACACCATCAGGTTCTCGTCCGCCCATTTGCTGACCCTGTCCAGGTCAGCCTGGATCACCCTCCTGTCTTCAGGTGTGGATGCTTTGCCCCAGAGTTTGGTGTCATCAGCGAACTTGGCCAGTCCACTTCTGATGCCAATGTCCACATCATTAATGAAGATGTTGAACAATATGGTCCAAGGACAGAGCCTTGGGGGACCCCACTGGTCACAGAGCACCATGATGGTTGGCTTCCATCAATTACCACCCTCTGGGTCCGACCACGGAGCCAATTTCCCAAGCAGAATATCATAGTGGACTCAAGGCCACAGCTGGCCAGTTTCGCCAACAGGTGATCATGGCATAGTAGATTGAAGGCTTTTCTGAAGTTAAGATATATGACATCAATCTCTTCTGCCTTGTCCAAGTGATAGGTCACCTGGTTGTAAAAGGAAATGAGATGGGTCAAGCAAGATATACCTGCAACAAACACATGCTGGCTATCCCTCGGGATGTTGGCATCAGCCAGTCCATTAAGAATGGCCTCTTTAATAAATTTTCTAAGACCTTCCCCAGGATAGAAGTCAGGCTGATGGGCCTGTAGTTTTCTGGATCCACTTTCCTCCCTTTCTTGAAGATAGGCACCACATTGGCCTTCTTCCAGTCTTCGGGCACTACACCAGAGCGCCAGGAGTTTTCAAAGATCCGTGCCAGGGTCTGGGCTATGATGTTCACTAGCTCCTTGAGTACCCTGGGGTGTAGACTGTCAAGGACAGCTGACTTGAAGGTATCCAGCCTTTCAAGGTGTTCCTTCATGAGGTCAGCATTGCTAGAGGGCAAGGATCACCCTCACCTGGATCTCCCTGTCCCGTAGTGGGCCTGGGTGTCCCACGGGACTGATGAAAGACTGATGCAAAGTACCCATTTAATAGGTTGGCTTCCATCCTTTGTAGGCCTTTCTTTTTAGCCTTAGGAGGTCTGTTAGATCCCTGGAGAGCCAAGGGGGCTGCTGCGCCTTCTTGCTGCCTTTCCTCTGAGATGAAATAGAATTAGCTTGTGCATTGAGGATCGCTCCCTTGAGGAGCAACCATTCTTCCTGAACTCCACTCCCCCTGGGGTTGTGGTCCCTTAGGGCCTCACTGACGAGCCTCCTGAGCTTGTCAAAGCCGGTTTTCCTGAAGTCAAGGACTTCAATGTTGCTGACTGACTTGCCAGCTTTACAATGGATGGTAAAGGTGATCAGCTCATGGTCACTGTCACCCAGCTTCCTATCGATCACTAGGTCACTGATTAGGTCATCCCCAGTTGCCAGTACCAGGTTGAGCAGCGCTTTACCTCTCATTGGCCCATAGACTTCTTGAGTCAGGTAGAGGTCATCCATGCATGAGAGGAAGCTTTGCGGCTGCTCAGATTTTGATGAGTGATCTTCCAATGAGATATCTGGGTAATTGAAGTCACCCATGACAACCATGGTCCTGAAGCATGTGGCCTCAGCCAGTTCCCAGGTGAACTCCTGGTCAAGCTCTTGACTTTGGGTGGGAGATCTGTAGTAGACTCCCACCATTGTGTCCCCTGTGCCATGTTCCCCAAGGATTTTAACCCAGAGGGTCTCCAGTCGTCAACCCTGGTCACCATGATCAGCTTGCAGGGACATGTAGCTTTCCTTAACATAGACAGCTACACCCCCACCCCTTTTATCTACTTGATCTCTCCTGTACAGGGTATAGCCATCTATACCTGTGGTCCAGTCATGGGAGGAGCCCCACCAGGTCTCTGTTATTCCTATAATATCATAATTATTTGTGTTAAGCAGGAGGATAAGTTCCTCCTGTTTATTCCCCAAGCTCCTGGCATTTGTGTACAGGTAAGCAAGTGTCCCCTTGGGGGCTCTTGCCTTGCCCACAAATTGTACCAGGGCTGGAGCAAGGGCGGGCTCCCTTAAGTGCCTTGGTCTGCTGGCTTTGCAAGGGTTGCTCAGTGGACCAGCAGTGGCAGTAGTCCCCCTGTCCCCCAGTGGGCTTAGTTTAAAGCCTGGTGGATCAGGTCAGCCAGTCTGGCTGAGAAGAGCTTCCTCCCCAGTGGAGAGTGGTGGAGGCCATCTCTTCCCAGCAGTTCACTGCCTCTCTCACCAAAGAGCGGGCTGTGTTCATGGAAGCCAAAGCCTTCTTGATGACACCAGCATCAGAGTCTTTGGTTAACTACCTGGATCCTCCTCTCCCTCCTCAGCCCATACCCCAAGACTGGAAGGATCAAAGAAAACAGCACCTGTGCCCCCAGATCCTTTAGCCCCACTCCCAAATCCCTGTAGCGCCTCATGACCCGGCTGGGAGCACTCTGAGCCATATCATTGGTGCCCACATGAATAAGGAGCATGGGATCGTGGTCTGTGGGCTGAAGGAGCTTAGGGATCTTCTCCACAATGTCTTGGATGCAGGCCCCTGGGAAGCAGCAGAATTTCCAGGCTAAGGGGTTGGGGCAGCAAATTACCCCCTCAGTCCCCCTCAGGATGAAGTCTCCCATGACAAACACTTTGCGTTTTGTCTTGGGGAGAGTGGGGGCAGTAGCTACAGTTCAGCCTCTGTTGCCTGCAGGAGCTGGCAACTTAGCATGCTCTGCTGGGGCTGCAAGAGGTTTGTACCTGTTGCTGAGCTCCAGTGGGGCAGGGGCCTTGGTGTGGTGGGCCTTAGGGCCCTTGACCACCTTGGTCCATTCCCCTGACAGAATGGGAGGTTCCAGAGTCCTCCCTTGTCCTGGAGGGAGACATTGGTCTACCCTCCAGCTCCCAGGGGAGAAGGGCCTGGCAGTAGGAGTCCATCTCCTGTTTGCAGTCCCTGATGGCACACGGTCTCTGGACTGTGGCCTAGAGCTCCTCCAGCTGGCATGCCAGAGCCCCCAAAAGGGAGCAGACCCCACAAGGGGAGGTAACCATGCTCCTGGGCCCCAGAGCCTGAAAAAGGGACAGGCAGCCCCCACAGCCAAGAGCCAGGGGCTCCGTCTGGGTGGCCGTCTCTGAGGTGCTGGGGGGGTACACAGACCCCAAGAGGACCCTCGGGGTGTGGCGAGTACCCATTTGTGGCATGTTGCTGGTAGGCAGGCTGGGCCTGCCTACCCTAGGGGGCTCACAGGCAGGGCCTCAGCCCTCCTGCACACCCTCCTGTGCAAACTCTGCTCTAACACATGCGCCAGCAGACAAGCATTCCTGTTTGTGCAGCCTGTTCACCCGTCTCCAGTCGCGTGGCTCCTTGTGAGGCTGGGCAAAGTAGAGGCCTGGGTGGGGCGAGATCCGGCCCGGCTCCCACTCAGCCACCTCCTCCCACTCTCTATAAGTTAACCCCCTCCCACCACGGGCCTTGCTCACTTCTGGCTGTGCTGGGGGTCGGCAGGGGGCTCCGCAACTGTTGGGTGGTCTCTGTAGAGCTCAGGGGAAGTGTGGGTGCAGCAGGCTTTCACCCACACATCTCTCACCGCTCCTGGATTTATTATAATTACTTTATATGACAGAAATTTGCTGGTGGTACTTAAGGTTGAACTGAAAAATTGGCTGGTGGTACTTAAGGTTGTATTGTTTTAAGTTGGTGGTGCACAATCTGTGGAGTACAGAGATAACACCAGCAACCACCACCGTATATGGGGCTAATTTGGGTAATTTCCATTCAAGCTGAGTGTGTAAATGAGGGCACAGACAGAAGTGGCATTTCATCACTCAGACAGCCTCTTGAAAGTTGTCTAAAGCCATGCCCAAACAGAAGAGCACAGCTGCAAAATCCTCCAATCATGTGTCTGCTCTGGGTGAAAGAACTGCCCAGCTTAGCTGTTGTTTCTGGATGGGATGGGGAGAAGAGAGGAGAAGGAGGTCCTGTGTGGGTCTTTCTCAGCCCCACTGGAGAAGGGGTGCGGGTAGATTGGAGCCCCTCACCTTGGTGGGAGGCTTCAATCTACCTGCCCCCCCTACTCTAGTAGGGCTGAGAAAACCATAGAAGGAGCCTCCTTCCCCTGCCTTCTCCCCCTCCCATCCAGAGAAAGCAACGGACATCTGAGAGTGGGAGCACAACCAAGGGAAGAAACGCAGGGGAAAAAAGGAAGATGCAGCCTCTCTCCTTGGATGAGCTCCAATCCTCCACCCTCCCAATCCAACAGCTAATGTCTGTTGGATCGGGAGGTTTGGTCTAATGCACAGTGATGTTTCTGAATCGCCATGAGTTAGACCCAGGAGCTGTACTTCTGTATGTGCCCTGACTGTCCCACTCGCTCCTGTTTTGGTGTGAGCCAAAGTGCAGGACAATCACACCTGGGATAAACCCTGCACCTGTTTGTAGCTTCAGGATCTTCTGTTCAGGCTATTCCATATTTTATTAAATAATTAAATTATTATTACTTTTATTGTAAATAATTATTTTAAAATAATTAAATCTATTGGGTCCAACAGAGGAAAGAACTGACTGACTTTGGAGCCTGGTGTCAGGCATTTAAGCCAGATGTGAAAGAATCAGGTTAAATGAATCTGATTGGTGCAGTGAATAATATTTAGTATTAAGTGCCACTATGAACCATAAGGAAATAAAAGTCTAGTTTTCAGATCTTGCCACTAAAAATGCACAAACCTCAAGTCCCATCCATGCTAGTTTCACATAATTAAAAAAAATCCCAGCATAATTTAAACATTTAGCTAAAGTCAGCATGGAAAAGACCAAAGCAAACCATGACAAAGAAGTCTACCAAAAATATTTTAGATTGTGTACAAGTTGGTTAAATTTACTGTTAGGTCAATGAAGCTTTTTTAATTCTTGCAAAAGGCAATTCTACCAAATGCAAATTAAATGCCATTTGAATGCAAAAACATATGGATATGCAACATCCCTATAAAGTTAAACTTACTCCTTTTCTATCAAACCTTTATACTACACAATAATCCTTCTATAACTTGCCCAGTTAATGATCATCTGAGTCATACAACTTGAGGTGCTAGACTTAGCAATGAATTCTTTCATTATTTCAAGAACCACTTGTACACAAATTATTTTAAAAGACAGATCTTTGATCTATGAAAATACTTCAGTTTTCCAAGGATGAACTCATGAGCAAATCCATAATTTCCATAGGCTTGTCAAAAGTTATTCAAAGTTTTCAAGTTTGTAAGGTTCCTGGACCAGCTGGCTTTGCATGTGCTATCTTCCCAAGCCCTAGTCAATCATCTGTCAGCTGCATTTCAGTTCAGTTCATTCTGAAATGACTGGACCTCTCTCTGGATGCTCCAATTACAGTCTAATACTTACCCAAAAAGCCTATGATGGATAATTAATTTTAGTACTACATACTATAGTAAGAATTATAACATTATATGTCAGTAATTAAGTATCTAAAATAGGCTGATCCCAACTCACTTCATTAATGGCAATTTTTCTGTAATTGTGTAAAACAGTTTATTGATCTGATTCATGGTAATCAACAATGCTGCATCCACTTTTAATTTAATGGGCACAGAAGACAGAATAGGTATTTGACTGCATTGATTGAATATTTATGATGAAAACTTTGAGGACCTCAAGCTTCCACATTATGACCAGTAATTTATTCTCAGCTTTTTGCCCACACACCTCTAGGGTGCACACAGTATTAATGCTCCTTCAACTTCTATCTGAAGTTCAGCTGTGACCCACTCGAGATAGATTCTGTGAATGGCAAGGCAAAGTTGAAGTGGCTGAATTATCCAAGGGTATTCTAGTTCTTCGTTTGATGTACCAGTGTCCCAGGAAAACACATTTTCTGTATAAGGTTACTTATATCTACATAAAGCTCACCTCACAGCTGGTGTTAAAATTAAATAACTTATATTTGAACAGCAATTTAAAAATGACAGGGTTTATATGAAAGCTATATTTTATTTTTCTTGCAGTGATGCTTCGGGAAAATTTAAAAATTCCTAGGGAAATGTGTTTGTTTTCCTTTCTGAATGTAGCTATTTGTCTTCAACATTAAAATCAGCTAAGCCAACATGTACAGATCGTTTTTAAGAAATCCCTGCTCTCTGATTTTCACATCAAAATGGTTCTTCAACCCAAATAGGATTTTCTTAAAGGAAACAAAACAAAGCAAAACAATAAACAAATATATATGCTTAGAAACTCAATTTAGGTTGAAAGATTTCAGATCACGGCACATGTAAATGATTATTTTAACTGAGATTTTTTTTCTGTAAAAAATGATGTGATCTTTAATTTCTGTTATTGCTTTAGAGTGAAACATCCTTTCAGGTGATATGTCAGATATGCTCAAGATGGTAATTTTATCTGTACCAATTGTAATTGTGACAAGGGCACACTGTGCCATATGTTACGAGTTTATCAAGAGATCTCAGATTTTGGTCCAAGGCGCTCAAGAAATATTAGTCACTTTTCCCATATCTCCTTACTTGCAGTCCCTGAATTATTATTATGACTATTTTAGGTTGCCAGTATAAGTCTTGGCAATATTTGAACTCTGATTCAATTTGTGGGTTAAAAAAATACAGGTTTAAACAAACCAAGGGAAGACCAAAGATATACCCAAAATACTGCATGAGGTTTATATGGAAAGGATTTAATACAAAAAGAAGAAACCTGCCAGTGGGACTAAACCTGACTACTGTATAAAGCACAAAAATTACATGATTTTGTGAAGCAATTCTCTGCAGGAATGAAAGTATCTGAGTCTTCCTCCATGGATCACACATCATTTCTGAAAAGCTACTGTAGTCTCAAGGTTAGAATAGTGTCAAGTGTGAACAGTATCATAGTCACAATCATCATAATGCTCACATTGAGAGCATCCAGGTGAGTGCACACATGCCTCTTGCAGCATCTCAAACCCCTTTGAGACACTGCAAGAGGCACATGTGGGAACAAAAACATGTTTCCCACACTGCAATTTGCAAAATTAGACCCCTGGATATCCAGAGGTGAAACAATACCTGGGGGGAGGGGCAGGGAAAGCAGGGCAGGGCACGGTCCTGGACCATGCCCTGAGGCAACTGGAGGCTTGGTCCTTCACAGAGACTCTCTGGTAGCCAGCCAGAATCTCTCTGTGGCTGGCCCTTGCCCTGGTGCTGAGGCATGCTGCCTGCCTGTGCAGGGCAGGCAGCAGTGCAAGCTGCGGGGACCTGGACTCGGCTTGCCAGGTAAGTAGGGGGGTGGGGGGCTGGAAGAGGGGGATCATGGGGGAGGCCCCACCTGGCCCCAGCTCCTGTTCATTTCCCCAGTTTCCTGTTTGTTGTCCCCAGCTCCCCATTCATTCCCTCCACCCACTGCTTGCTCTGCCCCTTCCCCCCGCTGCACTCACTGGCAGTAGCAGGGCCACTCGGGGCTCATGGCACAAACCCCTGTGTGGGGCGGCAGAGGGGCTCAGCACCACCTGCCTGGCACTCCTGCTGCCTCATGACACAGGTGCGGCCTAGCTCGGTCGGACACTGCATGCTGTCTCAGAGCTCCAGCCACTTGGGCTCAGTGGCACTGAGCCTTGGGTGACAGCTGCAGAACCCCCAAGCTTTTAGACAGTGTGTTGTGCACTGCAGAGCTGGGCTGCACCCTCAAATGTGGTAGCGACAGCACGGGTGCCAGGCAGCCAGGGCCAAGCCCTGCTGCCCAGCACTATGTGGAGGGACTGTGCCATGAGGCCCCAAGCAGTCCCCACCACTGCTGCAGCTGCTGGTAAGCTGCAGGCAGTGCAGGAGGCTGGAGAAGGGCAGCGGAAGCTATCAGGAGCCTGGAGTCCACTGGGGAATCATGGAATTATCTCCAGCCTCCTGCTCATTCTCCTGCTTGTCTCCAGCCTCTGGAGGACTGGAGACAGAGCAGGAGAATGAGCAGGGGGCTGGAGATGAGCCCCTAGAGATGAGCTGGAGACTTCCCCTGCCGACTCCATCCCCCTGCTCATCTCCAGTCTTGGGAGGCTGGAGAGAGCAGGAGAATGAGCGGGAGGCTGAAGACAGCAGAGAAGGTCTCCAGCTCATCTCCAGGAGCTTGTCTCCAGCCTCCTGCTCATTCTCCTGCTCATCCCCATCCTCCCAAGGCTGGTGATGAGCAGGGGAATGAGCAGGGGGCTGGAGACAAGCAAATGAATGAGCAGGGGGCTGGAGATGAGCAGGAGGCTGGAGACAAGTCCCTGGGGATGAGCTTGAGACTTCCCCTGCCGTCTTCAGCCTCCTGCTCATTTCCAGCCTCCAGAGGCTGGAGACCAGCAGAAGAAAGGCTGGGGGGGAGCTGTAGCCCCTTGGGGCATCTGGGACCCTGCAGGCAGTGTGGTCCAGGGTAGTCCATATGCTGTGGGGGGCACCCCTCCTAAGCAGCCGCCACATGCACAGCCCCCCCACACCTACCTGCACACTGACCCACATTCCTCCACGCCCACCCACATCCTCCCTCCCCACTTCCCACCCTCTTCCTGAAAACCCCACCTCCCCCCATCACACACACACCATGTGATAAGGAAACCAAAAGCAAACATTACAACATATAGCTATTTAGGATTTTTTTTATTATGATGCTAGAGAGCAATTTGGTAGGCTTCCAAATTGCTTTAACATTGTAAATATAGCAATAAAACATTGCCCATCTGATCAATCCCTCTCTCTCTTTTGTTCTAATTGTTGAAGAAGTGGATTTTGGGGTATTTTAAAAAGTGAATTTGGGGTGCTGGTTCAGCAGTCTAGCTGACACAAGGAGCTAGTGTCTCCAGATACCAAGTATCTGGTACTAGCTCCAGGCTCTACCTCCCCCTGGCTGCAGGGTTATTTTGCCTCAAGTGGCACAATTTGCTCCTCAGCAAAGTGCATGTTTGGTCATGTGCACCAAGGCAAAAAGCCCCTGCTCAAATTTGCACTGCTTCTATTTAAGCTGCTGCAAGCATATGTGCTTGCATGTGTGGATGTGCCCATTATGGCCCTAACCCTTTTATTTATATTTATATATATATAAGAATTATGGTAGTAATCAAATCCAGAACTAGCAAAGTTTTGATGCCAAGGATGAAATTTGCCATTGTTACCACAGAGTTCTGACCACTAATGTAATGATTCTCAACCAGGGTGCTACAGAGACACTGAGTTCTTTTCTATGGTGCTGCAATATGCCACTCAGTATTAGTACTGTTTGGCATGCAAACACCTAAACATGAGCTGCAAGATAAACCCAGAGATTTCAAATAGGAATCCATAATGTTAAAAGACATTATGCCCTGTCATGTCCTTTCTGAGTTCTTTGCAACAGAAAAATTGCTCTGTTATTTTTCTGCAGTCCGAGTAAAAAATAAAAGCTGGCATTTTCCCAGGGGTGCCTTAATCTGAAAAGCTTGAGAACCACTACGTTGCTACAAAATTAAAACCTTGAAGCCATTTGGATCTATGTCATGTACCTCCCTCATGAAACTCAAGGAATTAGTGATGGGGCTGCCAATAATCAAATTCTATTTCAGTTCATCTTTAGTAGATATTGACATTGCTATTAATGAATGAGAAAATATAATTAAACAACACCCTAATTCTACTGTGAATGAAACTGGTTACTTTCAACATTTCAATTATAGTTACAAAGCACATAAGCTAATTCAAAAATGTGACACCCATTGAAAGAACCCATTAACGTTGAAAAAATATCTGATAAGATAGTTATACCATTAAAATGTATTTGGTTTCTTGTCCCGAGGTATCACAGGTTTTGGCAGAATGTTTAATAAGCTTCCAGATATTATTAAATATTTATAATTAATCTTTACAAAGTAACATCTAAAATGTGTGCTCTAATTAAAAGGGCATTGTCAACTTGATTTTAATTGATTAATTAACACATTTTAAATTTTCTCTAAAATAGTAGATCCTATTTTTAAAAATTCTTTATAAGAATTACTACAAGGTTCCACTATTTATATCTGGATGTGAATTTGGGGTAATCCTAAATACAACACTACATGTGACCAGACCAGTTTCTTTTGCCCACACCAAGTTTTTTTTTATTTATTGGGCGTATGCTTGTAGACTTCTTGCTGACTGCTGCCACTGTTAAAACTACTGTTACTGTTAAAACACCGTCTTGCATATCCTGAGAAGTGTCTATACTATCGGACACAAGATGAGACCAAAGGCTAAAAATGAAGGATGTTAAAAAATAATCAGGGAAGAAAATTAAAATGCAGTGGAATTTATTCTTTTTGCATTAACAATTTTTTGCATTCCAAGGTTCTTTGAGAAGTTAATGGTTATCGATAATAAATAAGATGGCGGCACCAAATTTGTATAAAATAAGGTCAAAGTTACTTTGTGAAATGAGTGACATTCCTCAAAATGGGGAATATTTGAGAGAGAGATGTACATGACAAAAACAATGGAACTGCTTTTGCAGTGTGTTTTCAGAAGTATAAAGTACATGAAATGAAAGACAAGAATTTTTTGAAGGAGTCTCTAATACCTTTCAGTTAAAAGTAATTTCAGGGATTACCAGCTAATAAACTAACAGGTATTTATTGGAAAAAAATATGATATCCCTTTAATGCTATTGTATGACAATGCCCTTGTTTCTGCATTAACTTGAAAAAAACTGTCAAGCCCATACACACCCAGTTCACCAATTTTCCAGAGTTTACAACATCACTGCATTGGAATTTAGATGCGGTTGATAGCCTACAGCCCTATCTTGAAGAAAGGACTAATGCAAGTGCTTATCAATGAGAAGTGATTTCGTCACGTGGCAGAGAGAGGATAAAGTTCTTACCCCGATTCACAAAATGTGCAGGCAATATGCTTACCATGATATGGGCTGCCCTCAGGCTAGTTCACAGAAACACATAATAATAAAAAAGGATACTGTGGGTTTCAACTAATTGCACTTTAAGTTATTAAAGATGTTTACAAAGATAACTCATGTTGTACTGACATGCACAACATCCTATTTGCAAAAAATTAATGACATTATAAAAATTAGTGACGGGGTGCTTCTGTGTACTAATTTTGCCTGAGTAATTTGGTATTCAGACACCTAAACATTTGATTGTACTCACCACAGATTTGCACACATAAGATGTCACGGACAAAATAATAAAGGCATATATTTCTTAAGATATAGGACACAAGACTATTCAAACAACTCTCATTAAAAACTGGACCCAAGGTCCTTTGGCCAAACTGGGCCTCCATTCTGTGCCCACCTCACTGCCAACGACTGAATACATCCCCAAGAACCCTGTGTTCCCTGTGTGTTCCCACTCAGCCACCAATTTTGCCTCCAAAGAGTGCATCAGGATCTCCTGTCTCCTCCCTGTCTCCAGAAGAGACCACCTTTTCCTCTTAAGATAGCAACCAACAGAAAACAGAATCACACATAATTGGGTGCTCACATTGGAATAAATACACAGATGAAAAGGAGGGGTTCTGGAAAAGGGAAAACTATCAAGTCCTCTCAAGAGTCTGAATCCACTGCTACATCCACTCCCTACATTGCTTGAACCCACAGCAGTGATATAATAACAGGCCTGCAAAAGTCCTACAGTCCAAGCAGCACAAGGTGATCTGAAGTCATCATTGCTCCTCTTCTTTCATCTAGCACAGGAACTGAGAATTGCTACTTTTTTCATGCTGGTTTACTTAATTTACACATCCAATTCAGCCAAAGCAGAGCTGTCTATTGAGTATTCAATAAAGTATTTACTATCTGTTATGTATAACAGATGGCTCTGCTTTTGCTGAGTCACATATAAAAATCTTACAAGAAAGCCAAAAGATAGCCTCTCTCTTTTTCCATTTACCTTTGGTTCCATTCAGGAACCCCTAGAGAAGTCAACCTTGTGGTTTCCTATGGCTTGCACTGGAGAGAGGAAACCAGAAATGTGCTGTTAGGGTCATATTCTACCCTCCCCTGTGGTCTCCCTTAAGACTGATAGCATTACTTTCAGCAAAAGTATTCTTCCTGTGTCTCCTAATACCAAGAACTGGAAAATTAAAAGGGATTAAGTTTACAGTTGTCTGCCAAACAACTTCAGTGCAATTCACAAAAGCCCTGTTTATTGAGTATTATTATTAATGACAAGCAGAACACAGTGAAATTGAGGACATTCTTCCTGGAATAAAGCCAGGTCTTTAAAAAGAGTATAGTGTTTTACTTCAGGTTCTAATACAATGTAACAAATTTATCTTAAATCCCTATTAGAACATTCAAAAGCATCAATATTAAAATTGCTTTATTATTAGAACCATAATCCATTACAGTTAAAGATAGAGTTACACACAAAATACCTAAATCCCATATACAACTGCAAAAATATGGGCAGATTAACATTTTCAACCAGCCTTTAAAAATCTGACTGCTTACATTTCAATTGTTTTTAATATTAATATCAAAACCACTGGGCCAGATTCTACTATTCCAATTATTTCAATGAGAGCTCTGAAAGCATGCAGGATCATAGGAAAGTAGGGCTGAAAGGGGCTGTATTAAGTCATCCCTGACTAAACCAACCCAGACAAGTGTCTGCCTAACCTGCTCTTGAAAATTTCCAGGGATGAAAATTCTACAACTTCTCTAGGTAGCCTGTTCCAGTATTTGATCACCCCTCACAGTCCAAAAGTTCTTCCTAATCCCCAACCTAAATTCCCTTTGCTGCAGTTTCAGGCCATTGCTCACAGTCCTGTCTCCTGCTACCACAGACAAAAGGTTATCTCCATCTGTAATCAACCTTCTGGTTTCTGAAGACTGTTATTAAATCCCCTCTCAGTCTTCTTTTCTTCAGAATAACAATCCTAGTTCTTTCAGCCTTTCCATAAAGTCATGCTTCCCTTTCTTCTCTCATTTTTTATCACATTCTGGGTGCAACTACATGTTCATTAATGCATCCTACCTATTGCACATGAAATTTAGTATTTGCATAACCAAGTACTGAATCAAAGCACAGTAACTGGCACTACTGTACAATAGCACTAGTACACAGGTTTTCATAGGCACTAACTGCACAGTAGCCTAATCCTACTGTGCAGTAGTGTATTGGCACAGGTTCTGTCCAGCACGCTACTCACTACTATGCAGTGTTATTAGGCTACAGGGCAGTTAGCGTCTTGTGTAGACTCGCCTTCTGTTGGACTTTTTCTAATCCATCCATACCTTTCTTGATGTATGGGGCCCAAAACTGGACACAGTATCGAAGTGGGACCTCACCAGTGTCAGAAAGAGTGGAATAGAGTGGAAAAATTACTTCTCTTGATTTGCAAGAGAATTCCATGTTATTACAATCCAGTATGCTGTTGGCTGTTTTTGCGACAAGAGCACACTTTTTCTTCTGGCTTGGTGGCCTATAACAGATGCTGACCATAACATCCTATCTACTGCTCTCCCCTCTCATCTTTACCCACAGGCTTTCAGCAGGCCTACCTCTTACATTGTACTGCACCTCAGAACATGAGTGCATCTCTTTTATACCACATTTTCTCATATTTTCTCCTTGTATATTATACACAACTTTGTTTTTGAGACAGAACATGAAGAAAAAAAAATGTCCTTATAGTAATTGAAGAGCAGCAGCTAGGGAGCCAAGCCAGCTCATGAGCCTGCTGCCAGCTCTGCATGCCAGATGGAGCCCATAGACTAACTCAGGACACTGGAGTCAAGACCATGTACCAAGCCTAGGGCTGTGGGCCAGCCCTAGGGCTGTGTGCCAGGTCCCACTATGCACACTGTGTCTGAGACTACCTACCAGGTCTGTCCACAAAGCAACTCTGTACACCAGCCCAGTCTGGTGCACAGGGCAATGTAATCTGGCCAGGGGGCTTTCCATAGGTCCAGAAGTTCAGCAGTAAGATAAAGATGCCAGAGTTAATTGCCACTTTTCTTGCAAAAATTGCACACCCCAATTTCTATCAGTTGGTTTTGGGAGAAAAGGTGGTGGTTATATGCAAGAAAATATGGTATATAGGGTAACCTGCTCCTTCTTCCCTTGCCTGTCCTTCCTGAACAAGTACTATCCATCCATGACTGTACCCCAGCCAGGTGAACTGGCTACCATATCTCCATCATCCCAATTACATCATAATTCAACAATTGTAATAAGACTTCTTATTTTTCCTGTTTATTCCCACATTTCTCTCATTAGTATATAAATGTTTTAAAAAACTACCTGATTGTCCATCAGGCGATTACTATCGCTTCCACCATTACCTCTCCTTACTAGGCTTTTATCAAGGTCCCCTTGGGCCCTTTACTTGCCTCCAGGCTCTTGTTTCCATCTCCTACTGAATCTAGTTTAAAGACTTCCTCACTAGGTTAGCAAGCTGTATCTGAAAACACACTTCCCTCCTTTTTGTCATATAGACCCCATTTCTATTCAGTTAACCTGCATTGTTTCAGCAAGTACTGTCTCAGCTTTCTTTTAGCTGTACAAACAACCATAGCATATGCATTTACCACATGTTCAAAATGTTTCCATTTCTTTGATTCCAGAGAGGATCTCCCAGCAAATAACCAAGTTAAAGTATTTCACTGTTAGACAAAATGAGACAGAGGCCTTAAAACAAACCCAAACTCTGATAATATTTGATTGATGGCCAGAACTGAAACTGCATCCAAACTTTGCAGCTGACCACATTGCCATCACAGGCCCAATCAAAACCTTGAGTTCAACTGCTCCTCAAAATTTCCAAATGGAGTTTTGTATAGGAATTAAAGCCAAATTTTTCTCGGTTCTAAAAAAGCCTAGATGTTCAAGGTCTGAAATCCCAATCTGAATGTTGCAGTTTGAATCTGTCCTCAGATTATATAGATGCAAGATATATGCTTGTGGGGAGAGACTCACTTGATCTCCTTCTGTGTTGCTCTCCTTGGAGCACCGGCATCTGTATGACTCACTACTTGTGTCACAATGGTCAGCATGGCCATGGCAATCACATCTGCAAACAAAACAACAGCTACTAAAGCAAATACACTAAGCCTATTACTAGAGAGATATCTCTCAGTTTTTACACTGTCATAAAAATTATTTTTTACAAAGCAGAAAACTAAATCTAGGAAGAGAGATTTTCCTAAGTATAATAGCCATTAGATGTCTTCTCCATTCAACACTGAAAATGTCAAGTATGATTTTCCAGAGAAGTAAATTGACAGAACCATGTCCTGAACCAACTTTTATGCTATAATATTTGCATTATGTTCTTCTTTCTTAATATAATATGCAGATGCAAGGCCCTCATTATTAATTATAGTTAATGGCTGTCTTGTCAACATTAACCCCTTGATCCTATACTGTGGCCATAATATCTTAAAAATCTTAGACATAACAAGGTTAATTATACAGGAACTAATTTTTCACTCTGTTAAAAGATGCAACCACCACTTAAGTACTATGATAGAAGTCAATGGGTGATACACCTGCCCAACTGGGGGCAGAACTGGGCCTGCAGTCTTTTTATCTTAAGGTTTGACATTTCAGTAAAGACTGATGTAGAACTAAAACTATAGTGTCAGAGGGTCATCAAGAGAGAAGCTGATTCAGTAATCACAATACATCTAAACCAACCATCAACATTATTTCACCAGGAAAGAAAGTTATTTTAATTTAAGATAAATGTGATCTCTGATAGGGTGTTTCCCATAAATTAAGATCATATCTTTCAACACAGGTTCAGAAATAGCAATTGTTCACAAAATCAGCACTGTATGCTTCTAGAGAGACTATTTCATTGCTAAATTTGCATATTATTTACAGGGCATAATTAGTCCTGTCACAAGATCACTCACTTAACATATACAATAAAGTTGTCAGTCACAAATAATATAACAGTTTTACTGACAGCTGCCCGGTTTTTTTTTTAATGAAAATCTGTAGCTAAAACAAAGACGTTAGCCCTGTATAAAGACCATTAAAATTGCTATGTCTGGCAATCTATAATGAAACAGAAGAGATTCTGCAGTAAACCAGAAGTCAGACTTAGAATCATCAATCCCTATTTAGAGGAGCTGATATGTCCAAGAAAAGAACCTATTTTGACAGATTTGTGTAATTAAAGTAATTAATTTTAAACAAACGTTTGGGTAACTGTTCAGATTATAGGGTGCATGGGTCATTTAAGGCCTGATCCAATACTGTAAAGCAGATTCTCGTTTCAATCACAAGAACATAAAATCAGGGTAAATCTACTGACTTTTAGATAGCTAATTACACAGCATACATGTTACTAAAAATCTGAATAGTTCAGAAGCTTCTTCAGCAATAAAAAAGAAAATTCATAAAGCTCCTACCTTCCACTTATTGTAATTTCATTAATTCCATAGTATCTGTGCCTGAAGTTTACATTTGGCTCACTTGTATGATACTGACCAAGGAGATGAAATCTCACTTGAGTGGCTTTTACAAATTCTTGAAGAGATGGAGTATTGTAGAAGTTATTGTAACCAGGCCGACGATTTGGTTCTGGGGTTAGAATGCTAAAAGTAACATTACCACGGGAATATGGAGTAAAGCTGTTTAAAATAGAATAGGGAGACAAATGGAGAAATTGAAAGACATATTTTAGAAGGTTATATATTTTAATATACCTGTTTTCACGAAGGGCTTTAATCAATGAAAAATTGCTTTAATGTGACTTATAATGTGCAAAATTTGATGCCAATGGTATTGTCACCCACAGAGCTCAAAAGAGGAAATATACACAGGTCTATCACCTATGTCTGCTTCTCACATTTTGTGCTCCAGACTCTAAATATTCATTTTTAAATAACTAGAAAAAAAAACCTCTATTCACTATGGTTGCAAAGAAAACCTTCAAAATATGAACCAAATGTAACTAATAAGGTGACATCTGCCCAGTTTTCAATAAGTCCAAAATAATGGCACTGTGTTGCAGGAATTGCTCTTCAAATATCCAGTGATAATGAATCAGATACCTGCATTATTAACTATTTTTCTGCCCATCAAACTAAGTAAAAATGTAGGGCTGATATTATGTTATGGCTATTTTTACAATCTACTCTAGCACCCTAAAAAGGCAAGTATAAAGGAGGCAAATAGAACCCAGCACGCACTAAAGTGAGCCAAGGCCAATGAGCTCAGGCTGAGTACTTGAGCCTCATGAGGGCACAGCCCTGCAAGCTTGCGAAGCCATGCAGAGCCCAGCTAAAACATGAATAATCAAGATGACCACCTGCGGAAGTTTATTGTGAACAGTGTCTCGTTTTGACATATTTATGGGTGGAGGTTAGCAGGGAGCTAGAGCAAGAGAACTACTAATTTTATACTCATAATATTGTACTTATTAAAGCCTATACATCCAAAAGCAAGAGCAAAATACAGCACTTAATGCACACAATTCTCATGAATATATTTTTCCTCCACAAACTACTAGGTTGTTTGAAATTTGGTGGTTCTTGCTTGGAGTGTTTATAAACAGGTCCCAGTTTAAGCCTTTTTTCTGTCGTATCCTCTGGTAGTCCAGAACCCTAAGTCTCAGTGATGCCTCCTTGACTTCTTTATGGCCCTATATGGGCCAACGTGTCTCCACAGCCACCCCATTCTGATATAGCATGGGGGCACTGGTTTTTCCAATAATTATGGCTGGAAGGCCACAAACGTACCCCCATGCCACCTCTCATCGATTCTTGTGCCCTATGAACATTTTCTGCACAAACTACTTTTGGTTTAGTTTCTGGTGATGACACTCTAGATGTGTATTGCTATAAATTTGTACTTGTTGCTACTATGGGGACATCTTCAAGAATAGGATCTACTGATCAAACTGAGTATAGTTTGGATAGTTTATATCTGAAGTAATAATATAACACGAAAGATCCACTCAATTCCAGTGAGAAAGTAGGAATTAGGTTTACATGTTACTGTCCTTGATAGATTCAATAAATGTTTTCTAGGGCTGCGCAAAGCTTCAGGTGCCGATTGAATTTGGAGGAGATTCGGCCTGATTCAGCGGCTGAATCTCTGAATCCAAATCGAATCAGGAGACCAATAAAAAGGTACAAATCAATTTGGAAAAGATTCACAGAAAGATTCAGAGATTCGGCAATTCGGGCATTCCCCACTCATTGCCACAGCGAAGCAGGGGAAGGGGTGGGAGGGGAACATAGGGGGATCCTTATCACGCCCCATCCTCTGCTCTTCCAGTCCTGCTGAGTACCCTCTGACCTCCACCCACTCTCACAGCCCCGTCAATGGCTGCCCTGACCAGCCCCAGCATCCCAGCTCTTTAAAAAAATAAAAGAAGGCCCACACTCATTGGCTCCTGCCAGGCGGCGGGGTGAGGTGATCTCCACTGCCCCCCACTGCCCTGCACTGTGTGGGGGGCTCTGCCATGAGCCCCCATCCCTTCCCCGCTCTCCCAGCCCTGTCAATGGCTGCCCCACCTGCCCCAGTGTCCCACCACTTTAAAAAAATAAAATAAAGCCCCGCACTCACCAGATGCTATAGTAGCTGTTGGGGCTTCTGGGGGCTTGGGGCCACGGGAATCACTCCCCCACCTGACAGGAGCTGGTGAGTGCAGAACATTTTTGGGTTTGTTTTTTTTTTAAGAGCCAAGATGCTAAAACCCGGCGGAGCAGCCACTGATGGGGCTGGGAAAGCAGGTAGGGGATGGGGCCTGTTTGATTAAGAGATTCAGCCAATTTGGCAGTAGCCAAATCTCTGAATCAGATTTGGCTAAGTCAATTCGGGACAGTGATTCGAATCACCAAATTGAATCACTGTCCCCCAGATTGGATGAATCCAAATCTGAAGTGAATACTAGCCGCTTCACACAGGCCTAATGTTTTCCTTTGATGTGTCTAAATAAGAGAAAAAATCCAACATATTTTATAAGAACTCTTCTCTTCCCTATAATACCTGCTAAGTATACAGAATAGACATTGGTCTTAAGAGAGTTTTGGGGGTTTTTTTAAAATGAAGCCCACTGTACATCAGTCGTACATAACGACATCATTCACTTGAATCATTTCCTATTATCATTTATGTCATATAATTGAAGGGGAAAACTGTGCTACGTTATAAAACATTTATGGCAACAGTTTATACATTAGATCTTCATTTCTTTTAGAAGACATGTTAATTATGTTTTATGTTGGAACGGACTTTATTTTACAGCTAATTTTGATTATTTGCCAAAATTGTTTCGTTTACTTACCTAATGAATCTACTTTCTCTTCTTCTCTCTCCCATGAACAACAACGTAAATGATTTTTGTTTAAAACTAATTTAACTCAAGTGACCTCACATTACTTCCCTCAAAACACTGAACTCTTTGAGTCTAGAGAAAAATGCTGACTCTTTGAAAGCTTCAGTGAGGTGGCAAAAGTGAAACAAGAAAAAAAAATGTAAAATGCCTACAGCACCTGGTACTGAATTCCCAAACTGATTTCCAACCAGGTACTAAATAGGCTTAACACCAACTGGCATCTGCAATGAAGCAAATATTGGTGCATTTTGACAGATGCAGCAATAAGCAGAAGTGGTGTTTTATTTTTTAATTTACGCATGCTAGTCAGTGTAATAGGGAACTGACAATATATTTCTGAGAGCAAATTAACCACAAAAGATAATTTGAGTTCTTGCTTTAAATACCAAATACATTAAAATTAATGTGTACCCAAATGCATTAAAATGAACGTGGCCAAAAGTACTGCAGTTTCTCGCAAAATACTGCCAATGGATACCCATATGTTGTGTGTTTTTCACTTCTCTAGTTCCAACAGTCTAATTTTATTTTTTATTTTACTTTATTCCTTGTCCATCCCAACACAGACAAGTAAGTTTCAGAGAGAAAGGTGCAATTCTCAGAAGTCATCAGTCAAGTCATTTTTTTAGATTAACTGGCTGCTCAAAACCAATTAAATAAGTGCCATTCTCCACCCATCCTATCAGTACTCCATAATTTCTTTACTGAGTGACTGTAGTCTCAAAAAACATGAATATACCAAATGTCAATGCTCTATTCAATATGCTCAACCAGTTAAGGGCAGCTCAGCCCCATTCCAGCTGTGCATGGAAAGAGGGCTTTGTTCAGTCTCAACCAGGCCTAGTGGTGGTAGAAGGGGCATAATCCAGCCCTGATCCAGCCCCATAGGAGACATAGCCTGACCTCACAGGAGGAAGGGGGCATGGCGTGGCCCCACTCTGACTAGGTGGTGTGGCCCAGCCATTTGAAGAGAAGGAGGCATGGCCTGGCTCCCAACCTGCTAGCCTAGCTCCATTGAAAGAAGGGACGTGGCCTGGCTCCAACCCAACCATGCACAGGGAAGGGAGTATGGCCCAACCCTGATAGGCCCATGTGAGGGAGGGTCATGTCCGGGCTCTGTCCCATCGTGTGGGGCTTGGGATTTTGGTGGCAGGGTGGGTGGTAGTATTAACTGCCAACTGCTCCCCGACACCAAAATTCCTGATCCACGGGGAGCCTCATTCCAGATTCCAATGCTCCGCAGGCCTACCATGGGCCAGAGGTTGAGCACTCCTGTTCTTGCTCACTGATAATATGAAAATCAATTATGTTAGATGTTTGAACATCTAAAATATGATAAAACTCACAGATAACCTTTTGAAAATCGCTAATTCAGAAGTCAAATGTGGGTTCTTTCATGTACAGGCAACCCCCGTTTAACAATTTAATTGGTTCTGGGAAAACTAAGCGTTAAGCGGAACTGTGTTCAGCAAAACTCATTTCCCTATAGGCATTAATGTAAACAGAAATAACTGGTGACTGCTGCTTCTTAACGTAGCTTCTCACCAATGCCACTGCTTCTCTCCACCCCTCCCTCTCCCCGCTGGCCGCTTCATGTGCCGGCCCATGCCCATGCTCCTGCCGGCTCTGGCACCATGGAGCCCTGCACTCACTGCTTCTCCCCACCACCACTTCTCCAGCCCCATGTGCCAGGCCACGGCCTGTGTTCTTGCTGGCTCCGGCACTCTGGCAGGGGCCCTGCACTCATGCCTGCCCCCCACTTGCTGCTTCTTGCTGCTGCCGCTTCTCCCCACTTTCCCTGCTTCTGCTGCCCTACCCTGGGCCCCTGCTGGAGCCCACCCACTCACTGCCACTCACCACTTCTTGCTGCCACTGCTGCTTCACTGAGCGTTATAGCAAAACTGGCTCAGCACTAAGTGAAATTAGGTATTAATTTTAGATGAGCACTACAGCAAAATAGTGCTAAGTGAAACCGTGTTAAGTGGGGGTTGCCTGTATCTGGCAGCCCCATAATAAAAGAGCACACAAAATTACGTGATTCCATCTGAACATGGACTTGGAAATGAATTGTGTCAGACAACTCCTGTTAAAAGCATCTGTATAGCAGATAATATCTATTCATACCTAGGAAGTTGGAGACAGTTGACAGAGTCAGGTTTTTCTAGAGATGCATTGTTATCCATGCCAAAAATACTGCAGTTTCTTGCAAAATACTGCCAATCTTCCCAGCTTAAATCATTTCTCCTTTTTCTTTGGATTCTGATTGCTTGAGGCTGTGGGCTAAAGAACTGGAGTATGATATAAAACACCTACAAATAAATAGCAAAATACAGAACTGAAATTAATAGTGCTTCAGCTGCATACTTACAGGAATACAAATATCAAATACATGTTTTTTTCCCATATATGGTCATGTCACATTTCACAATCTATACAACATTCTTGCAGGTTGAAATAAAAAATATCACACATGAAAACATCTATTATTTTCTGTATCTCCTACCAATTTAAGAGTGAAACTAAAACTTCTTTGTTAAACAGGGTCTCAGGTCCTTCAGGCATTATTACAGAGTCACTTGCTAGAGGCTGGAATGATTCCTTCGCAACTGATCTTCATAACCTCCTGAGGCCTACTTGAAATTATGACTTACTTGTATAGTCTATGGTGTTAACAATATTTTGGCCAAAATATAAAGGAATAATTTGTGTTGCCAAACGGGCACTGGGTAGCTGTTTTTGTATTGTTTTGGGGTTTTTTGTTCTTGCTGTTTTGAAGTCCATCTATTTTATCATTTCTCCCTGCCTTTGGTTAGGAACCACATCAAATATGTTTGACTCAAAAGGGATACTCGCACACCATATTGTTGCATGAGCAATGGTGATGAGCATTCCCATACATAAGTTACAGATCAATTGAGCCTTATTATTTCACGGGTATTTAATTGACTTTTAAATAAAGAAAATGTCTTACATACTGTTTAGCATCTATCCTCATATTATTCCCCTTTTCACATGCCCCTAATAGGCAAAAGACATTAAAAGCTGGTGAGAAAAAGCTTTACAAATATTAAACCCAGGGACAGATTCATTTCTGCAGAGGCCATGAGCACAATTTACAATGCCTGCTTCTATGAAACCAGCTCATCCACAGAGAAGGCCAAGCCCTTGACCTCAGAAGACAGTAATCTGTGAAGGGAAGCAATAAGCTCCAATCAGAACTCAAGCTGGTCAAGACCCCAGTTTGCCTGTCCTCACACCCATCTGATATTAGATAACATCTTCTCATCAGGAGCTAGGGCAGTAATCAGCTTACCTGAGTGGCAAGGTACATGTCTGCATGGTCCTGGCTGCCAGTGGCATACCTACCCCCAGCTGGCCCCAGCTGCATGCATAAATGTGGCTTCCTAAAAGAGTTCTTCCAGTGCCCAGCAAGGAACTCAACAGGACACATGTCTCTCTGGATAGACTTAGGTTCCTGATACCTCATTCTTAGTTTTCAGGTTCCTTTCTTTGATTCCAAGTTTCCCAGTTGCTGGGTCCTGCCTGTCTATTTCTACATTCTGCTTGACCCGTTGTGCTGCAGTTTCCTAGGTTCTTGATCCCTTGTGCTCCAGACTTCCTTGTCATCTCCTTTACCCCTGTGCTCCATACTCCAGTTCAAACACCTGTCCATTGCTCACATTGTGGTCCTGTACTGCTATAGCTGCCGACTCTAGACCTCTTGGCTAGTGATGCTATTCTGGATCCTACCTCCTGTTTCTGACCCCACCTGGCTCATGGTTCTGCCTAGGGTGGCCACTTACATTCTGGTCCCTTACAGACCTTGGTCTCTGAGCCACCTGCTCTGATCACCTGACTATAAGGGAGATGTTTTCCCCCAGACTTTGTATGTTCCTGATCCCTTGGGTTGTAATCCCCTGGGATCAAGCCCTGGCTCCCTAGATCCAAGTTTTACCCCTGGCACTTCTGTAGGCATCACTACCCAGTTTCATGTGCCTGACAAAGCAGGTTGTACACAGTTTTCACTGCTACACACTCCTGAGTAGATATTTGACTGTACCTGGCTTTCAGTCCTGAATGTGTGAAATGGGCTTTTTGAGTTTCACCAGAAATTAAGATTAAAAATTACAACAGCAATGGGAAATCTACATTTAATTTATAAACCATAGGAAGTGTAATATTGAAAGAGAACATTGGTGCACCTGGCCAATACACTGCCTCTAACACTAGTCAAGGCAGAAACATAATATACCTTGTCACTTTTTACAGTGCTATATCTAGGAAAGGGAAAATTTCCCAGCCACTTAAAGGTTGGGCTGACATCTCAAAGCAGTGTTTGAATGCATCTTCAATTCTAATACAATGCATTGTAATCCTCTTCCTAGCTTTTCTTTAACATAGTCAGCACACATTAGCTGAATTCTCTTCTTATGCACCAGTCATAACAAAGAAAAACATCATCTCCTCATTACCTGATATTGTCCATTTTGTAAATCTATTGTGATGATAACACCACGGTTCAGATGTGTTACATTAGTAAATACAGAAGAAATCCAAGAGGTCCCAATATCATCATCATTGATATAATGCAGAGGATGGGCATCTGGGTTCAGTCTCAGCACTCTGTCGTTGGTAGTATCATCTGCACCATTAGGGATGCAATATCTTGGAACCAAAGGGTGAACGCGAGGGTGACTGCTAGGACAGTGGCACTCTGACTGTGTATGCAGGTGAGGAAATTTTCCAGAAAATACCTCCAAAATGTCCCTGCCGCAGCATATATAAAAATTAAAGTTAGGTATTTTAAATTATATCAGAATAAAAGGAACAATGAATGGTACTGTGTGTATTTAAGATTATAGATTATATAATATATAGATTATATATTAAGATTATAGATTAAATGCAAGTCCTGGCATTAATCAACACAATAAATGTGATCAAAACAGAACTCTTTAAAAGTTTTCTGTTGCAACAGTATGTCTGACACTGCTTACTAATCTCAGTATTTTCCTCAAAACTTACAGCTCTGACATATTATCTGTAATTCTTATTTTGTTAGTCCACTTGAATTTTCTGAGATTGCAAAATTATATCTGGAAAATTGGACAGCTCAAAAAAAACAGTAAACTTTTTCAGAAGTGATCACTAATTTTGGATGTCTTGATGCCAGTGTTGCTCAAATGAACCAAAAGGAACAGATCCTATTCCACCTACTGAGCATGTAAGCAGACTTAAAGACTTAAGTGCAATTCTGTTCCACCTTGTTCAAGCCCCTGAAAAATCCATTCATATATCTACTTTTGTAAGACACCATCATCTTACCCTCAAAAATGAGTCATGAAAAAGCAGAAAGGAGGTGGAGGACCCACCTATTTTTGTGGATCCTCCACAAAACTTACACCCACAAAACTGATGCAAAGCAGATTTCCAGCTGTAAGAATTGAAAAGAAGCAGGCTAGGGAAGCTATAGAAACCTTTCTTGATCACAGTTTTCAAGAAGAGGCTGGATGAGCCTGTCTGAGATGGTGTAGGAGCAATGAATCCTGTATTTGAATAGAGGGTTGAACTAGATAACCCCTGAGGTTCCTTCCAACTCTGTAATACTATGGCTTAAAATAAAGCCCTTCAACTTCTAAACTATGCTTGTTTGACAAAGTCAAATCTATGTTTTACTTTGTGGGATATAGCAAGAATTGCCCTAGGAGAATATATAGCTTGTGTATTTAGGACAGAACTAGGTACATCTGTAACTGAGAACTCCATTTTGTAAAATGCTTTGAATATATGCCTACGCTTGTCTGAGAGTAGCTTATTATAATGTATTTCAAATAGCTGCCATATTCAGGAAGAATGTTTGACACCTTCTTGAATGATTATCACTAAGAATCCACTGAGACTATAGTGTGCAACCATCAGCTTTCATTGTCTCTCAACTGCTGTCCCACCTACATGAAACAAGAGTTTTTTGTGCTGACAGGCCTGCATGAATGGAGCAGGACTGGCCTTTCCTCATGAAACACATGGCAGAGATGCAGATGTTGCTGTGGGTGGCATGCTAACCATTGCTACATGTAAGGCAGACATTTAGAGAAGAGTGGATGCTGTTGATCCTGAAATGCTGACAAACTTCAGACTCATTAACAGGATGAACTCAGACCAGAGAAGAGCAAATACATATACTGTACCAAAATGCACATTATATCAGTGATTCGACCACAGACACAGCTTTAAATGTTTTTTCTACATACCTCAAGGTACCAGGTGGCTCATGAACACTGTGATGGTGGGGTGGATGGAACATCCCACAGGAGCATGGGGGGAGGGGAGGTGCAGCCCTGCATGCTCAGCAGCAAACCTGGAAGTGGACCAGAAGTACTTCCAGTCCACTTCTGGGTCTGCCGGGGAGCACATTGGACCCTCCCCCTGAGCTCCTCCTCCAGCTGGCAGTCAGCCATGGGGGGACTTCAGGTGCACCCCCAGACCCAGGAGACACCAGTCGCCAAACCAGGGAGGCACAGTGGGGGCCAGAAGTGCTTCTGGTCTACTTCTGGGTCTGCTGTTGAACGCGCTGCCTCCCCCGCACTCCTGTGGGAAGCTCCATCTGCCCCACCACTGCAGCACTGATGAGCCACCTGGTGCTTTGAGTCATGCAGAAAAAACATTTAAAGCTGTGTCTATGTCTGAATCTCCAAATCTTTCCAAACTGGGGCCAAATCTCTGCCGAATCAAATTGGGGATATATATATATAGAAAGATAGATAGATAGATATGGTATCGATATAAATATAGAGCAACTTTACTCTTCTGAGTGCTTGACTTGGGGTTGGGAGGTGGGTTGGACCGTAGTACCAATATCAGTACTACGGTCCACCCCACCTCTCCCAAACCTAACTTCAGGGCTTAGGAGAGTAAAGTTTCTCCATATCTGTACTAAACAATTCCTTTAGCTGATCTTATGTTCTTTGTTTACCTGCCACATTATTTCTGAAGAAGTGAAACTAGAAGCCTGAAGCACTGAGAGCCTTAGTGAAACCCTGGCAGAACTTAGGACTCCAACACTGATTTTAGGATCCATGGCAGGTAAGGGGTACTTCATCGCAAAAAGAAAGGTATCAGACAAGAAGGCTGAGTTGAGGAACATATCCCACAATCCTGGAGTTAGAATCTGTGCCTAGATAGTGCCAAGATCTAATTGACTTGGAAGAAGTGAGTCCCAGAGATTAGGTCTATTGTCCAAAGATATTACTGTCTATACTGAAAGGTGCTAGGACAGTCGGTAATAATGCTAACACACAAACAACAAAGATACCACAAAGTTACTATCTATTGTTAGGAGTTACTGCCTATATTTAAGCAACATTCAAATGTTCAATTGATTTCCAGCACTGCACCGTGGACGTACGTCACTTCAAGCCTAGATAGGGAAAAGCCCTATTTAAATCCATAACCAGTGAGCTCCACCACTAAATACACACATCGTCTAAAGAAGATTATGGAAAAGCCATGTATTTTGGTGGAATAAATGTATCATTGTTACATATTCTCTCCATTTCTAATCACACTCCTATATTTTTCAAGAATAAAGTTTCTTTACCTGTTTGTAAGTGCCACTTGGTACCATCGAAAATCTTGCATCCTTCCAACAAACTGTTCTAAACCTATAAAAATATATTATAAATAATCTAAATCATCAACCAGAAGGCAGTCCTGCACTGCATGAGAGCACCTTTAATTCAGCACACCATGATCTCTCTTGCACAATTACCTCTCCTGAATGAAACCATCTTGGAGCTGGACAAAACTATAGAGGACATTGACTTAATTTTTTTGATAAAAAAGAATGATTTATAATAACTTTATAGGAACATTTTGTACCCATCTCTTTTCTGATTAGAGAGGAGGCACAAGGATCGGCTCATTAGACAGAAGTAATGAGCCAGCCCATGTGCCACCTCTAATTAGAGAAGAGATACAGTAGATACAACTGTACCTATCAATTTATACAATAAAGGTAAAAGGATTTTTTTTAATATATATATCCCTTTCCTTGTTGTACCCTTTAGCTTTCTAGTACTGAAAAATCAGAATGACAACAAAAAAGAGTTCCAGAGTTTTAAAAAAAAATCAAAATATATAATGACTTTTGTTGGTTGTCCAGAAACAAAACAACTGTGTTAATGCTATATGAAGTTATATTTAGGAGTTAGCTCCAAATTACTGGGTGTTCTGGATCAGTGGTACTCATCCTTTTCATATCTGCTGAGCCAATTCATCAAACAGATTTGTGGAGAGCCACAAAACAACAACACCTTGAAGCTGAGCTGCATTGTTTCTGCCATGCTGCAAGATGCGCATGACTCTGGACATAGATGGGTACTCTTTAAGTGAATCAGAGAGGGCTGAGGAACTCCAGCCTCCACAGTGAATGGCATGACCTTTTGGCAGAAGGCAAAGGAATATTAAGAATCAGGAATATCAAGTTCTATTCATGTTTCTAGAGCAGTGGAGCCTTTTGGCCTCACAGGTCAAATGAGTTCTTACGCTACAGGGTGTCCCCAGTAGCTATAGCAGGTATAGCCAGCTCCCATGGGCCAGTCCATGGGCCAGATTAGACTCCATGTCCTAGGATCAGGACACACACTAAGATCTAGACCAGAGGTAGGCAATGTTTTTTGGCTGGAGTGCCAAAAAAACCACAACGCCTACCTAAAAGGTGCCAAAGTATCAACATACTGCAGCCCAGAGCAGCTGTTTGCAGCCTCTCAGCTGCAGCTGGCCCACAGAGCCTGGTCTGCTTGCAGCAGGGCTTACAGCAGGGTGTGCAGCCTCCCAGCCACCTTCTGAAAGCAGATTGGGCTCCGTGGCTGGCAGCAGCTGCTTAGAGCCCAGGCTGGCAGTGGTGTGCCAAGCAAAATGGCCTTGCTCAGCACACATACATGCGTGCTGGGGGTTTCTGACCCCTAATCTAGACCATGCTTTCCCTACCCAAACCTGCATGCTGGGATCAGGGCCCTTGGACCCACACTGCCTCAACCCAGTCCCATGTGTGGGGGTTGTGGCCCTAGGTCTCCATGCAACCTATGCCTAGCCCCACACCACCTTGCACACCAGATTCAGTAGGCAGGGTCATGGATAGAATTACTTCTCACTCATGGGAAGTCCTGCTGGCCAGATGACAAGGCACTAGGGGCCAGATTTGACCCACAGGCTAAGAATTGAGCACCCCTGTACAGAGAATAATGTTGATTAGGGACTACAAATTTCCCAAGTAAGTAAGAAGTTTGGGCATGTTTATTCTAAAAGGAGATAAGGAAGAGTTGCTATTTTAAGGACCCAGTTTCTGGACAGTGGTGAAGACCTACCTACCTGTGGTAGTCTTCCTGACCATTAACCGGTATAGTCTCCTGATCTCCCAATTTTTTGAAGAAAGTCAGATACTAATGCACAATATTCCTTGCATGAAGTGGCATGCTTGACTTTCGGTATGCATTACGAGCTGAGCCGGTAGGGAGCTGCACTCCTGAGCTGCGCAGAGTGCGCAAACAGGCGCGGTCTGTAAGAACATGCCGGTGTTTGCGCGGGAGGGGCCCAGAGGCTGACTCGTGTTAGCGCGGGGCAGAGGACCCGAACTCAGCTAGAAACTCAGCGACCCCTACGATGGTGTCGACACGGAGTGCTGCCAGGGCCCCTTCCTGGGGCTTGTCTGAGGCCTCCACCCAGACAGAGCCCACAGGGGGGCTGGCGCCCCCCAACCCCTTGGCCTGTGAGAGCTTCCCAGCAAGGCCTGGGGGGGCAGGGACTGGAGACCCCACACCTGTCCTGCAGGCGCCCGCCTTAGGGCCCTGGAGGCGCAGGTGAGGGAGCTCCAGGAGGAGGTTAGCAGGCTGAGGGGAAAATTAACAGATATTTTCTTTCCCTGCAGGGTTGTACAACCAAGGAAGATGCACCTCAAGATGCGCCCTCCACTGCTAAGTGGCAGATGGTCACCTCCCATGCCAGGGCTGCTCGAGACACGGCAGCACCAGTTCCTCCAGTCCAGCTGGAGAACAGGTACGAAGCCCTGGCAGCCCTGGAGGAGGAGGAAGCAGAGGACGAAACTGGGAAGGAGGCAACTCCACGCTCACCGCGTCCCGTGCAAGCTGAAGGAGGCAAGAAGGCCAGGAGGAAGAAGCGTCATGTGATCGTCATTGGTGACTCCATCCTGAGAGGTACAGAGGGCCCCATCTGTCACCGAGACCCCTCGGCACGTGAGGTATACTGCCTACCTAGAGCGAGGATTCAGGACATGAAAGGGATGCTCCAAACCGTAATCCAGCCCACCGATTATTACCCCATGGTCCTAGTCCATGTGGGCACTAACAATGCAGCCAGGAGGGGCCCTGATTGCCTGATGGAGGACTACCATGCTCTGGGGTGCGTGCTGAAGGAGATGGACACACAGGTGGTTTTCTCTTCTATCCTGCCAGTGAGTGGACGAGGCAGACGGCATGAAACGTGCATCGCGGAGACCAACTGGCGGCTGCAGGAATGGTGCTTCAAGGAGGGCTTTGGCTTCCTCAGCCATGACCAGCACATCACGACGAGAGACATGCTGGAATGGGATGGGCTCCACCTTTCCCCTAAAGGTAAGCGTGTGTTCTCTTCTAGGTTGGTGGACCTCCTCCAGCAGGCTTTAAACTAGGCTCATCAGGGGAAGGGGAAGATGAGGGCGGAGGAAACATCAGACTGCCAGACCAAACAGCACCCACAAGCAGCCCAGCCCAACGAGCCAAGCGAATAAACAGGTAAGAGATAGGGGCCAGGGTAACGCTGGGACTAGGGGGTCAGTACACACACCCACAGGAGGCCTCAAATGCCTCTAAACAAATGCTCGTAGTATGGGTAACAAGCAGGAGGAACTCACCCTCCTGCTGGCTGACACCAGCCTGGACAAAGTGGGGATTACAGAAATGTGGTGGGACGCAACGCATGATTGGGCGGTGAATGTCAAGGACTATAGGCTGTATAGGAGGGACAGGATAGGAAAGAGAGGTGGGGGCGTGGCACTCTATATTAAGGAGGAATACACATCCTTGTCAATTAGCAAGGAGTCAGGGGAGAGGCACTCTGAAGTGTTTTGGGTTAGAGTACAAGGCAGTCACGGGGAAAGAGACTTAACGGTGGGAGTCTACTACAGACCTCCCAACCAGGGAGAAGAACTTGACCAGGAATTCTTGGGTCAGCTCACAGAGGTAGTGAAGGCTAAGGATGTGGTAGTCATGGGGGACCTGAACTTCCCAGACATCTGCTGGGAAGAGCAGTCAGCCAGGTCTGAACGGTCACGTAGGTTCTTGGCCAGAGTGCAGGACCTCCATCTAACCCAAGAGATGCACAGCCCCACCAGGGGGGACACCTTGTTGGACCTAGTGCTGGCCACGGGTGATGACCTGGTGAGGGGGCTGCTGGTGCTCAACCACCTGGACGACAGCAATCATCGCCTGCTGGAATTCACCATCCAGCGCAAGGCGGCAAAGGCATGCAGGAAGGCAGCGGCCCTACATTTTAGGAGGGCAAACTTCAACGAGCTAAGGAGGATAGTTGGAGAAGCACTGAGGTCCCAGAGGGGAGGGGAGCCAGGTGTCCAAGGAGAGCGGTCGCTCCTTAAGGAGACGATCCTCCAAGCCCAAAGGAAGGTAATCCCAACCAGGATCAAAGGGAGCAGGACAGCACACAAGCCTCCGTGGCTCACCAAAAGCATCCGGGAATGTCTCCCTGCTAAAATGGAGGCTTACACCCAATGGAAGGAAGGGGTCATCACCAGGGAGGACTATTCTGTAGTTGCTCGGGGATGTAGGGGGTTAGTTAGGAAGGCCAAGGCAGAGATGGAACTGGGACTAGCTTCCCAGATTAAGCACAATAAGAAGTTCTTTTTTAAATACATAGGGGGTAAAAAGAAGGTCCCGGGTAATGTGGGGCCCTTGCAGGATGCCTTGGGAAACTTGGTCGTCACACCTGATGGCAAAGATAACATGTTTAATGATTTCTTTGCCTCCATCTTCCTAAGTAGGGACCAGAACAGCCACCTCCCTGCTGGGCCCCGCTCAGGACCCGGGGGAGGCACACCTGGGCCATGGTTAGTGAGGATTTAGTTAGGGAGCTTCTGGAGGGGTTGGACATGTTCAAGTCAGCCAGTCCGGATGATCTCTACCCTAGAGTTCTAAAGAAACTGGCCGAGGTCATTGCAAGTCCCCTGGCATGGCTTTACGAGCACTCGTGGTGCTCTGGTGGGTACCAGAGGACTGGAAGAGGGCCAACATGGTTCCCATCTTCAAAAAAGGCAGGAAGAAGGACCCAGGAAACTATAGGCTGGTTAGTCTTACCTCAATCCTAGGCAAGCTGTTCGAGAAAATTATGCTGGCACACATCCAGGAGGGGCTAGCAGGGGACTGCATGCTTAGGGGCAACCAACATGGGTTCATCAGTGGCAGGTCCTGTCAGACCAACCTGGTGGCCTTTTACGATCAGATCACCATATCATTAGATGCAGGGGTAGCAGTGGTTATAGTCTTCCTGGACTTCCGGAAGTCTTTTGACACTGTCTCTCACCCCGTTCTCATTAAGAAACTGGGGGGCTGTGGTGTAGACACCCACACAGTCAAATGGGTTGCCAACTGGCTGGAGGGCCGCACCCAGAGCGTGGTAGTGGATGGGTCCTTCTCAACCTGGAAGGACCTGGGCAGTGGGGTTCCACAGGGCTCGGTCCTCGGGTCCACACTGTTCAACATCTTCATCAGTGATTTGGACGAGGGGGTAAAAAGCACCCTGTTCAAATTTGCTGATGACACTAAGATGTGAGGGGACGAGGGCACACTGGAAGGATGCAACAGGCTACAATCAGACTTCGACAGGTTACAAGGGTGGGCGGATGAGAATAGGATGGGTTTCAACACAGACAAGTGCAAGGTGATGCACCTCGGGAGGAACAACCGGCACCATACCTACGGGTTAGGGAATTCCCCTCTTGTCAGCATGGAGGCGGAAAAGGATCTTGGGGTCATCATTGACTCCAAGATCAACATGGGCTGGCAGTGTGAGGAGGCAGTTAGGAAGGCCAACCGCACCTTTTCATGCGTCCACAGATGCATCTCGAGCAGGTCCAAAGAGGTGATCCTCCCCCTCTATGTGGCCCTGGTCAGGCTGCAGTTGGAGTACTGCATCCAGTTCTGGGTGCCACAATTCAAGAGGGATGTGGACAGCATGGAGAGGGTCCAGAGGAGGGCCACTCGTATGATCAGGGGACAACAGGGCAGGCCCTATAAGGAGAGGCTATGGGACCTGAACCTGATCAGCCTTCAAAACAGAAGGCTGAGGGGGGATCTTGTGGCCTGTTATAAACTAGTCAGGGGGGGATCAGCAGGCATTGGGGGAGTCCCTGTTCCCCCGAGCACCGCCAGGAGTGACCAGGAATAACAGTCACAAGCTGGCAGAGGTTTAGGTTAGATATCAGGAAGCGCTACTTCACGGTCAGGGCGGCTAGGGTTTGGAACCAACTTCCAAGAGAAGTGGTGCTGGCTCCTACCCTGGGGGTGTTTAATAGGAGGTTAGATGAACATCTTGCTGGGGTCGTTTGACCCCAGTATTCTTTCCTGCCATGGCAGGGGGTCGGACTAGATGATCTGCTCAGGTCCCTTCCGACCCTAGAAACTATGAAACTATGAAAAATTTTCTTATACATTCTCTTTTTTAGACATGCATTAAGCATGTGATAGACTGAATGTACAGTTTCACAATATAAAAATGCTATGGGATTTACCACTGAAGCTTTGCCCAACTCGCAATGCACCATCAACAACAGGGTCAGCAATTTGTCCGCGAAGTATTCTTGCATCAAAAGCTGTGTTGTCATCTTCCACACCATTTATGAAGAAACTAATCCTGGTGTGGTGCACCTATAGGGATACATAGAAAGGGGAAAATAAGTATTCTTCATAAAGAACCTAGTTGCATCTAGTATTAATTGTCCTTTAACAACCACTTTGTGCTAAGAGCAGCAGATATTTTTTGTCTCGGTGTGTATTACAACCACTGGCCCCTTTTCCACATTCACTGAATGATCCTCAGAATAGCTATCTGAATAACCTGAATCTGGTTGCATCTACATGTGTGCTTTACTGTGGACCTTACCAATAAGCTCCGCAGTAAAGCATCACTGTCTACACATGCACCTGTATTAAGGCACAATAAGTTAATTAACTCTGCTGTAGGATAGCACTGTCCAGGACAAGGTCTAGCCAACAGCAAAGTAGTTATGTATGTCAAAAAAACCTGTGTACAGGCACATGCCTGCTGGTTACCCCTTACTGAAACATCCTCATGCCCCAGCCAGCCCCTCTACAGCATGTTGAGCCAGGGCAGAACAGCCGTGGGCTGGTAGACTGACCTGGGTCCCTCGCCAGCCTGAGGCTACTCCACCCTGGCTCAAAATGCTGCAGTCCCAGGCTTACATGTAAATGTTGCACCCAGGAGCAATAAACTGGTTCAAACTACACCAGAGTTTATTTCTTTGCCATAACTGCATGTGTAGATGCACCCTGTTCTTCAGAAAAAAAGTACTATAGTGCTGAAATGGGACAGCAATCTACAACAGAGGCAGATTCAGAGATGTGTTTGACTAAATCAAGGAAATGCAAAGTCAAGGCTTTTTATCCATTCCCATTTGATTCTATTAACACTTCAGTCTGAGATCAGGACTTCACACCATAATCCTAGTTGTATTTCTCCCCTTGACAGAGAGGACATTTCAGCACATCATTCTCAGAACATTGAGTAAATAAGAATAAGAATACAGTATACATCTAAGAATCTCAAAGCATGTTATAAACATTATTTATATCATGTGATCCTCTTGTATATATGTATTATTCCCTTTTTAAATTCCTTTAAAGAGAGAGAGAGTGAGAGAGAGAGAGACTTCTGTCAGATTTAGTAACAAAGTACAGAATTTACATTTAAACTTTCTCTTATCACTTTCAGACAGAGTGACTGAGTGTGCATGAATAAGTTACATGCATGAATAAGTGTTTGTGTGACTGGAGCCCTCACTTATCTCCTTCACTTAAGTCCTTCTGCACCATGACTCTGGCAAAAGCTTTGGGGAAATTAGTTCTCCTCCTGTGTAAAGTTACAGTCCATTCTAAGTAAAATATATTGGATTCATGGATGTATTTTTGCTTTAATCGCCATAGCGATCTGACACACAGTGAATTCATGTACCTGTGGGGATTCACCATGCTATGGTCAGTCTGGACTATTTTAAAATTTGCTTATCACAAATAATTATGCCTAATTTTGAAACAGATGGCCAAATTGGGGAGGAAAAGGCAGTAGCACCAGGATGCTGGTTACAACTGATTTTCTGCAGCCTCAAGTAGAAATAAGGGTCATCTAGGAATTCTTCTATGTAGCGCCACCTAATGTGGGCCTCACGAGGCTGTCTACCAGGATAGTGTAGTAATGTGCTGCACATTCCAAGAAGGCCTCTGGCACAGATACCATGTGCTTCACCATTTCTCAACACACTCTTTTTTAAAGAGGCAGCAGCAAGAAATGTAGGAGCTGGCTATACGTGCTATAGCTACTAGAGAGTGAGTTCCTGTACCATAAGAACCTCCTGGGTGCAAACAAGCATTTTTGGGATCTGGTTCGATTTAGGTGGCTTAATTTAAGCTGCCTCAATGTGAGTCAGGGTTGCTGCATGCAAGCCTTTGCTACTGGCCAGGATGAGGTGCAGGCAGCAGAAGGCAAGTAGGTTGGGGTACAGTAGAGTAGGCAGGTCCAGAGGGGGTAGCAAGTCTGTAGGGGGGGCTGGTGGGTCCATGGAGGGGTGCTGTCTGGCATGGGGGTGGGGTGCAGTTGGAGGGAGGTAAAAATAGCCCAACCAGGGTCAGGGGGCGAAAACAACACAGACTTCGGGCCATGGAGAGTGACTCAGCTTTCCAAGCCCTGGGGTTATACTGTGAATGCATGCAAGTGTTCATTAAGCCAAGTTAACCCTTGCGAGATTGAGTTAACCCTATGCCCATCTCAAGTTAGTTCTTTGATGAGAACCAACTTCATATGGGGCACACCATTGTTAAAAAGACCTAAGCCCTGCAAATGCTTACACAACCTGACATTTAGATCACCCTAACCTTGGTTAAGGCAATCTAATGTAATGCTTGTGCATACACTTTGTTAGAAATTTGCAGTCAGTCTACACCATAGAGAAGTGTTTTCTCTTCATGCATTTTTTTCCTGCCAATTCATTTTAAATTTAAGTTAACATCCAGAGAAATAGTTGTAGGAGTCTCCTAGCCCTACTAGTTCATAAGATACTGAGCTCTTACAAGGTATTCTTTGTGTCAGGCATATTCTTGAGTTTAGGTTATATGAAATTAGAAAGGATCAATAATGCATAGCTAGCATTCAGGTTTTGATTTTATAGAGGTCAAAATTTTCCTCTGAAAAAAATGGTAAAATGCATGAAATAAAAAAAAATACATTTCATCCTCCATGCCTTATAATCAGATTTCCTGATCTTAATTAAATGAATCAAACACAACTCATTCTAAATTTACAACCTCTCTGTTTACTAGGCTAACAGATATAAAAACTTATCACTGAAAACGTCATCACTTATGCAACTGATTTACTTGCAAAAACATTCAAATCTGAAATTACTGTGTTTAACAGTATTTAGCTTGAAATCAGGTTTCAATTAACAGTTTGGTGAGCTTCAGAATTTGAAACATTATTTTGTTATTGCTAGTTATAGAATGTTATTTCCATCTTGCAGAAACAGGTAATCATGAACTTAAATGGATGTGTGGTGAATCACTTCTGTAGGTAGAGACCAAGAGAAGCTAAAGTGCTCCATCCTGCCTGGATAGCCACTCTAATCAAATCAAATAGGGCCAGAATAACTGCATCCCTAAGAACAATGGATGTGCAAGGACAAACAAAAGGCTTATGAGCCAGAGTAATTTGGTACAAAAGGAAGGCTAGAACCTGAAATATTCGTTTTGAAAATTGGTGTAAATGTTTACAATGCTATTCTATCAATAAAGCCTTGCAAATTCTGGCCAAGATAAACAGCCACAATTATCTGTAAATCTAAGGTTGAACGATTATCAGCAGTGCTTCAGCCTTCAAGATTCTATTAGTATTTTAAGTACAAAAATATGAAAAAAGTAGAAAATTAATTTTACAAAGAATCTAGTGTTCATAAATTACACATAAACTAATATATATTCTTAGTTACATTATTATTTTCAGATGCAGTCCATATTTGTCAAATTTAGACAAGAGAATCTGTCCATCTACTACACACACACACACACACACACACACACACACACACACACACACACTCTGAAGGTTATCACCTTAATTAGTAGCCCAGGATTGTTCAGAAAGTTGATCTTGCATAAGGGTTTTCCCCACAATTAGTATCTTTGTTTTCCCTTTAAGTTAGCTTTTTTGGTTGACACATCAATGACCCAGACACAAGATTTTATTTCATTTTAATTCAAAGCCTTTTTGAACATCTGATGCCCTGTTCACAAAAGCCTGCGAGTACGCATGTATAGGATGGTTGCATTGCATTTTTTTTTGCATCACATTTTTTACAGCCTGTTACTGTCATTTGGTGTTTGACTGTTATCATTATAAAAGATACAGGCTTTTCTACTTTGTTATTTGTAGCATTATCTCATGTTTTACAACATCTTTGCACTACATGCAGGCACATGAAATATAACTAGCAAAAAGTTCTCAGTGGTATTAATGCATAAAAAAGAATGTGGTTCCATCTCTACTGTCTTTACCCAGCCAAAAGCTGATGAACAGCCAATTTTCCTTTATCACATTAGCACAGCCATGAGGGAAACACATTTGTTCTAGTCAGCTACACTAAAGATACTATTACCAATCTAACATATACATGTTTTATATCAGCAGTATTCTCAGAGTATGAGGGAGCCAACAATATATTAACACTAGCATGACAGTTTATTTAAGAAAAGAAAATTGTCTCTGTAGAGGGACAGAAGTTAGAAATGTATGGCTAAAGCTCAGTGTCACTGGTCTAATAAAGGTAATAATTCTTAAGCTTTCTTTATAGCAGGTAACACTCCTGTGACAGCTCTGTCATATCATTCAAATAAAAATGTTGTCTTTTACAAGTTTAAGTGCACCTTTATTTTTAGTCAGAAACAAAGTATGTTTTTTGATTTTCTCTCTTCACTGTATAGCATCAGCCCTTGGAGTTCAGAATCGGCCCACTCACTCCCATCAACTCATTGCAAATTTGCTCTCTTATACCATTATAGTTACACTAAGAGCCCAATTCTGCACACTCCTTAGCACTGAAAAGTATGTTATCTTCCCAGGTTCCTATTAAAATCAGTGAAACTATTAATGAAATAACATTGGCCGAATTGGGCTCTAAATGATCAGATATTTTTACTTGTTGAAAATAGGTGATTAACGGCAATCTTAAATCGCTTTCCAGCTTTTCCCCACCCCCACCCCCAATCTCTTTATATTAAATAGGATTTAGAATAGTTGGGTTTAATATAGCACATCCCCAAGGTAGCCCTAAGCACTTTACAATGCTGAATTGGATATCAGTAGTGCAGTGACTGTGTAAGGCAAAGGCAGCAGTCATTATGCATTTGGCAGTAGCTCAATGTAATGATCCCCCTGCTGGTTATTAAAGGGGGTATGAATATCTGACATGGGAGGAAATTGTAGGAGGGAAACCATGTGTAGTATGAAAAATCCCAGTGGCTCTCCAGTGTGGGAGGAGGGGAACGTTTCAAAGTTTGGTGTCAGTGTAGACTAAGCTAAATAAGACGGAAGCTTGGCACTGAACTGGCTGTTTGATGTGGTTATTTAAGGTCTCCTACCCATTAGCATTAAATTACACACAAAACCGTGAAACTAAAAGATCTATTTTACCGGTAGCTGGCCAGGACAACAGGATTATTGCTAGATTCTCTTTATTAATAAAGTTCTACGAGATCCTTAATTTCCCCCGAGAGAGTAATGAGAGAAAGAGTGTAGCCTCATGGTTTTACAGAGCACAGGCCCAAGAGCCTGGAATGCTAGTATAATCCTAGCTCTGACATAGTCTCCTTCTGTGCTCCCCCATCTGTCAAATACTTACTAAATCACCTCAGTAGGTGGTTGTCAGGATTACTTAGTGACTGAGGTAGATTCACCCTTGGTCTGGGCTAGCTCCTACCACTGCAGAACTGGTCTTTATACCTAAGTGGGTGAAAGGTCCAGCTGGAGGGAATCAGCAGTGGTTTAAGATATACATAATCTCTCCTCTCTTCCATGGGTTGTAATCATTCAACATAGCCTCAAAGAAGATGGGTGATGCCATACAGTGACATAGGGGATAAGCTCATTTAAATGCATCCTTACTAGTCTCTACTCATGGTGGGGGGGGATTTATTGAAGCTCGGCAGCCTGAATACTACATCAAGAAAGCTCAAAAGAACAGTTAGCAGTATGGCCATATTCTTTCCTGAGGTAAATCCATCATGGAGACAGTATATTGTATTGGTGTGAAGGGTGAGGTACAGACATTACAGTATAATATCTTACCAGTAAAAGTGATCAGAAACTGGTCTATATTGGTACACAGACTGGTTTAAAAATGGCGGAACTCAATCTAAAACGTGCCTCCCTCCCACACCAAAAGTCAAGTGGCAAATATGTATTCTGTTCACTACTGATCTAGATCCAAACTACACTGCTTACAGAAAAATCACATAACAAATTGATTCTGCCTTGGACTTTTTGAATGCCTGTACCTAGCCAAGAAGTGCAATGAAGACTAAATCTAGCTCAGCATTTGTAAAATGACTTATACAGTGCCTAATAAATTATAAATATTTATTTCATCTGAAGGTCAGTAATTCCTAGGTCCCGTCCATACAGCCAATATAAGTAAACATAACAAAAGTTCTGATATTAGGGTTGACTTTAGAAGAGCTATAACTTAGGATAATTTAACACACATGGACAATTGACAGAAGCACATCATTCTATAACTACTTTTTAACCAAAGCCTTCTCCTGGACTACACCAATTTGCATAGCAACTAGGAAAGGTCCCAACCAAGTTTAATAATGGTTGTTTTGGCAGGATAGATGGATTCTAACAATACACCATCTGTCAAGTATTGTGCTCCAGTGCCAGGTTAAGTTACAACAGTAATAAGAATACATGGACTTCAGGAACTTCAATGTGCTCAAAAAAGATAAGTAATTATTGTCCCAGTTTTGTGGATGTGAAAATGATGTGGAAAATGTTGCGAATTTGGCAAAGCCAGTCAAGTGAGTTTGTGTCAAAATAAGTAAAAGAACCAAGCACACTGACACTTAGGCATATGAATAAGACTAAACTCCACTGTAAAGAAAACTGAATCCAGACTTTTGATCCAGAAATAGCAATGCTGACTCTACTCAGTGATACCACAGAGCACTGCATATATGTGATATAAAACATACATTGTTATTGTAGGTATTGATGTACCTAAATCAAAACTTCCTGGCACCCTAACTGGTATTAATCAATCATAGGCAATGGGAAACACTTTTTCAAGAAGCAAGCAGTTATACTTTTGGTCTCTCTATGTTACTGTTTCTCAAACTGAAAAGTGCATATCCCTGGAGATGTGAGTTTCTAGAGCTTATATTTTCTGTTTTGGTACCTAGTACCAGAAGAAAATCTTATGAACAATTAACAGATGTTTTAAGACTAGTTAAAATATGCTTCTTTTACTCATTAAAATACATTTTTATTTGCTCTCCTCTCAACACAATACCTAGCTTCTGTAGGGTGCAGTTTTAATTCTACTGTTTCACCTCACTAGTGGTGAAATGCCATTAGTAGTAAGTACTCTTACAAGTAGATGGCATCGCCTAATAAGACTGATGTGGAAACAAGATGAGCGTATATCAGGAAAGAAGATTATTTTCCTCTAAGGAGAACTTAGTATACAGAAAACATTTTCATCCAGTCAGGCTAAATTATATCAAGCTTGGCTTATTTGGCCTATCCATCAACTTGTAGCTGAACAGCTCAGTAACATGCACACGTACACTAGTAACAAAAGCTGCTCACCGTGAATCAGCATTGCTCACTTCAGAAGGTCTTGGGTGATTAGGACAGCAGTGACTGAAAACTGCAGAGTCCAATGAAGGCCCATAATTCCTCTCTGGGTAACCAATGGGAGGGGAAAGAACAATCTTCTTCTGCTTTGTACTCTCTCCAATCAGGATACACAATTAGCACTCCAGTAAGCCCACAGCAGGCTAACTGTGGCAGGGAAAAATGAGCTGCAAACCCACCTGCTGCTTGGCAGTTCAAGGAAGTGAAAGGAGTCAATTATGAATATTGGATGTTTGCAAGCACTAAAAATTAAAAACCCATTTATCTGTCAAATAAGAAGAGGAAGCTATTGCTTTCCCCTCCAACAATGTCAAACATAAATACATTCTACATTCATACAGCCTCTCAGAGACAGAATACCCAAGTTAATTTAGTTTACCTTTAAATAGCTCTGAATTACAGGCCTTCAGATTCTTTAGGAATGGCAATACACTTCATAAAAATGTATATTCATACAGCACTGAGGATTTAAAAGTACATTTGAAAAGTAATAGGCTGAGTCATACAACTCACCTGAGAGGTGGAAAAATTGTTACTCATTTCACAGGTATGTAAACTGAGGCATACAGGATAGGGACAGAAATTACACATAAACCAGTATAAGTGGGTGCCTATACGTGAGTGTGGAGGCTGCTCTGATGCACTGGGATTCCAGCATGTCTGAGCAGACTCAATTAATCCAGTCTGCTGGAGCGTGGCAATTGCCATGCTCCAGCAGCCTCCTATGTCTTGTATATCGGTGTCCCCACATGTAAAAACAGCAGCAGGGTGTTGAACTAAAACTTGTCTAACAAGCTTTAGTTCAAGAGACCCCGCTGCCACTCTCAAGCATGGGGATCCTGATACAGGAGACCTGGTGTTGCTTTAATTAGAGCAGTTCTCAGAGCCACTGTAGTTAAAGCTCTGCCATCCCCCCATCACCGCCCACTCGTAGAGCATGTGTAAAAGTGCCCAGTGATTGGCAACTGGTTCAAATCCATAACACAGCAGAAGTTCAGTGCACATAAACTGCTTTTAAAATGGTCAAAACTGGTTTAAGATTAACCTGGATGGATGTAGTATCAGACTTAACTGATATAGATTAAAACAGTTTATTGAACTTCTGTCCCAGACCCCCTCCAGATTCAAGTTAACTCACAGTTGACCAGCATCCCAGGATGCTTTGCACCTCCCTCACAGTGTCCTTTCCCCCCCGCCCCCGGATGGGTGGGATAGCCTTGGCCCAAGCTGTTCGAGCAGGAAGACGTGTTCTAGCACCCTCAAGCTTCTGGCCTGGGCCACTGTAGGCATGTGGCTGCATTTTTGGAAACAAGTGTGAATGTCTGTTCACTTGTTTATCAGTTTAATCTACACAGTTTAGACTAACCTGCGAAGATTGAATTGATTCAGTCTCAGCCTTTTTGACTGTCTGTACTTAGCCACAAAGGTAAAGGGCCAATTCTGACCTTCTGTTACCTTCACTGAAGGCAGTGGAATTGTTCTGAAATTACACTGGTGTAAATAGGCTCAGTTTGGCTCTAAGTGACTTGCCATCTCCCATTTTCAAATCAGTAGACAATAGTCCCTTTCTTTGTCCATAATTTATTTTGATATGGTTCTCTTCAGAGGCATTTCCTAAACATGGCCTTTTCGTGATCTCAAATACTTTTCACATGTTACAGCCCCTTTCTCACTTTCCTGTTCTATCTCCCCTGATCCTACCCCCTCAAATGCATCGCAGGTACCGGGCACAGCGGGAACACGCTCAGTGTGCTCATGATACAGAATTGTAAAGTGTATTAAGACATGTTTTCCAAGGTGAGAAAACAGATTAAGTTTGTAACCAAAATGACAGGTCTATGGCTTCCTTGAATACTTTAATAGAGACAACAAATCAACAGTGGTCACTGATGACAACTGATGAAAGAGTATACAATAGATGGAGAAGAAAATTAGTGATGCTCTTACAATTCTGTAATCAGAAAACTCAGGTGTAAAAATCCCTCTCACCTTCAATACATCTAAACATCCTAGTTTTTCCTACCCATGGGAAGATACATGGCATATTTTACCTTTGGCATTGCACATGGCTCTATATCACCTCATCTTCTGTAAAAGTAGCCACTGAACACAGGTATAAAAAGGTAATAAAAATATTATAATGACCATATCAAAAAATATTGTTATGTACTTCGATGTTTTCTCACAAAACTGGTAGGCATATAGGAAGTGCATTTGCCTACCTTTCATGTGGGTTTTAATTTTTGTTTTAATTTGTGAGTGAATTCTGTGCTCAGAAGATAAAAGGTTAAGGGCACAAACTTGAACAACACAAAGTGGGCAAATACAGTTTGCGCTCTCACAAACTTCTGCCAATGCACCGCAATCTCTCTCTTCAAATCTTATGCTATTCTCTTTTTCATGACTAGGAACTGCAGCGCATGTTGAATTTTTCCAGACTGCATAGCAGTTTTATCATATTAGAATAAGAGAATAGAAAAAGACCAAATTCATTTCCACCTGTGACCAGGACCACATTAACCCGAGCAAAGTCCACTGACCCTAAAATTTTGTACTCCCCTTTGCATATTATGAATTCTTGAGCTCCAATCTGCCACTAATGTGATGCATCAAAAGCAGCTGAGATCATCCTGCCACACTTCAATCCTTTTTTTTTTTTTTTTTAACTGAGTCAGCTGCTTAATTTACCTCTTTTCTATAAGGCTTTCTCCAAGACTTTGTTTTTCTGATTCTGACTACTTTTTGCTACTTTTTTCCTTCCAGTATCACTCATTCACGCTTACTCATATATTGTATAACTCTATTTATATTTTATTTCTTCCTGCTCTTTTTTTTTTTTTCCTTCTTCTTTTAGACAGACTTTCCCCTTTTATCCCAAATTCAGGGGAGATTACTGGGAGCACAGTCCAGAGCCAATCAGGACTTACGTTGCCTCACAAACTTACACAGGTGAGGGAGATAAGGAAAGCTATATCCTGCAATTCTTGCAATGCTCTGAGTAAAATATGTATTAAGGCCTCTGACCCTATTCTGATCCCTTATTATAATCACCCTAGCTGCCACCCTGTGGGTGTTGTAGAAGTTATAGGGTTGGGGACATTAAGCCCTAGAGCAGGCTTGTCCAACATACAGCCCGCGGGCCACCATGCAGCCCTCCAAGCTGTTTTCTGAGGCCCGAGGTGCTGCGATGAGAAACGAAAGTAAACACTGTACTTTTGTTTCGGGGAGGGGTGATGTAATACTGCTTCCTGTGAGGTCTTTGAATATGGCGCGCTGGCCCACTGGGTGATAAAAAGTTCATGATCCGGCCCCACCTTCAAAAAGGTTGGACACCCCTGCCCTAGAGCTTCATGATCCCTGCTCCACAACAACTCCATTTCATCTTACCTTTAGCCACCCCAAAATACCCTGCATTACCTCCCATACTAGATCAAATCATCACAGGTATGTAGCCTGAAAACACCACCAATGAAGGCTTATCACCTCTTACAGCCACATAAAAAAGGACTTTGTCTAAAGCAAGTTAAAAACTCTACCTAAGTAGATTAGCCAGGAACACTGAACAATACACCAGTGATGACATTATAGCCAGGGATTTTAGAACAGGATTTTTACATGTGCCAATATCCCTCAGTGTTTGCTTTCTAAGAGAAAACTTACAACCCCAGTGACTGAAACAGTATGCATTTTAGTCTTCTGCTCTTTTCATTTTAATTTTTATTTGGATGAAAATTGAGACAACAAAGAGGGAACTGGCAGTTCTAAGCCTTGGCAAGAGATAATGAATTTATGTAGCAAACATATGAGAACAAGAAACATGTCACTTTTAACATAAAAGAGTCTCTCTGCATATGTCATGACGAATTTGTCTGGGCCCTTGTTCTCAGACAGACAAAAAAAGATGTAAATGCCATGTTAACAGGGTGAGAATCAAAGAATGACGTCCAGGAGGACAAGCCAGATCATATAATTTATCTACATAATACTTGACAGACCAATGGCAACTTCTAAGCCAGTAATGCAACTTGCTGATGAGTCTGCCAAGGCGCCTCATGCTCTTTCAGCTGGAAATCATATCTTTCAAAGCCTCAAATGTACTTACTTTTATACACTCACTGTAAAAAAGAGAAAAGAAATGCCACCTCACAGTCACCATGGGGTCTTGAACAGTTCCTAGATTGTTTGCCTATTTTAAATATAGAAAATATGCATTCAATAATGCACTTATTTTAAGCTACTGCAACCTTACCTATAGGAAAACCGCAACATTATGTTTCAAACTCTATTTCAATATTTATGGTGAAAACTTGCAATACAAGGTAGCTGTCAAAAATAAGGAGAAAACTGAAAGAAAAAAAATAAACCTGAAGTCCATGCAGTGTCTGTTTAGAAAAGCTCCAGTATCCTGGGCTTTCAGGCAAAATGGAATTTTGCATGAACAAAATCTGGGCTTAATTCTCCTTCCACTGACACTAGTGTGAGTTCTGCCCTTCAGTTCAACAGAAACAAAACAAGGCCTTCCTTTCTTCTTCTTCTTTCTTTAGAATAAAGAAAAATATGGGGAAGTGGACTGCTTAATTTTCAGCTTTTCAGTTGACATTGAAATGAAATCAAAGCTCATTTGTCCTGAAGTGCTATTTTGTATCTAAACCTCACCCAATGTACAATATCACAACTACTTGCCACTCTGATCAAACAACAAAACATGACCTGGAGGAGTGAAGGCTGTATGTGGCAGTTTTGAATATTATACAGGTTAAACAGAACACACAAACTTTCCAAACTTTCAGATTATTAAAAGATATTATTTATGTAAAGTTATGAACAAGGGAAAACAGTGTGCTCAGGCAATATGTCATGAGAGGGCTAAATTTCTCTCTAAAGGAAGGGATTAGCATTAAGCAGACGTGACGTTTGCATAATGGAGCAGTTTGATATAATTCAGGAGTTTAATTCTACTTCAGCATTGAGTTCCATAAATTGAATTGCAATATATCTATGTTTACCATAAGTAGGTTCAACTCTATCTAAACCTATGAATATTTTAACCCAGACTCTTTTATTTTCATGCTTAAAAAGTTATAAGGAAAAAAAGGTGAAAACATTTTATTAAAAAAATTAAGAGATTTGGGGAATGTGCATGTAAATGTGAGATACATGCACATGTAAAGATTTATAATGATTCAACATGTAGTCATGTTGCAGTCCTACACAACCTCAACTTTATATTCAGCTTGCAAGATCTGAGAACTTGTGTGTAGAATGTATTTGCAGACCAGCACACTGGTTATGTACCAGGGAAACAAGTCAAAAAAGTCTCTCTCTCTCTTTTCCACTTTGATTTGTTTTTATCCTCAAACTCCTTTGCTACTTCTACTCTCCTTGTTACATTTTGACAATTGCTTTTCAAGGAGTCCCTAATAAAATCTCCTTGATCAGATGGCTTCTGAAATTAAAATTGCCTAACTGGGAAAATGCACCTTTTTTAATATTGAAATTGAATCATTACAACATTCTGTTGAGAGATAACAAGTGGACTGACTAGAACTTCAGCTGTGAATTTATTTAAATGTAGACATACACATGCAGTATTAGGAAGGTAAAAACAGGATATGAAATAAACATTAGGCATCAACTCTAAGCTCACTGTCAAGAGTACACCAAGGCTTCTAACCACAGAGTTCAGCTGAAGGTAACTATCTGTCAAATGTAATCTGTGCGAGTGAATATGCTTAAGCTGGCGCTATGAATCAACCAAAATTGCTTTGGTCTTATTGACATTCAATTGCAAGAAGTTGCAGCTCATCCAGTCCAATAGACAGTCTGACAACACCAAGAGTGCTTCTATGACAGAAAGCTTTAAATATAGATGCAACTATCATCACAATACACATGGAACTAAACTTTATGATCCCTCATACCATCTTCAAAAATTGGTTAGTCTGTCATCATCTGGCCAACATGCCATAAGACCTCATAGTCTTACTCCGTCTTTTGCCAATTCCTGCAGTTAAATTATTATGACTTTAAAAAGGGATATAGATTGATTGACGGTAAAAGACCATTTGATCCATTTGTACTGTCCCCTTTCCGTTTCTCTCTCAAATCAACCTCTCCTTTGTTATAGTAATCATTACTATAAACAAAGTGCTAGATTTAAATTAATTTAAACTACTTGTTCTGGCTTCAACTACCAATTAAGGGCCCTATCCTCAGCTGACACAAACTGTCTTTGGTTGAAGCTATGCAAATTTATACTGCAATGGCTCCTAACAACATTCCATGAATTTTCTTTACAACGGATGGTTTTTGTATCTCAGATAACAATTTTCAATAAGACATGTGCACAAGGTGGATGTCAGAGAGAAAAGAGTCTCAAAAGCCAGGTCCCAGGAGAAAATCTAATCCAGATCCAGTTTATACTGCAAAACTACCCCAGTTCTATGTGCTCATTGACTTTGAAAATAATCCTACCGTGCCAGTGCCAGTCGCTGCAGTGAACCGCTGCCACACCTTGCTAAAAATCTGCATATTGCCCCCACTCTCTCTACAGTGTTACATGAATCTGTCCACCCTGAGCAACACCTACATTTTCAATCTTCCCCTAAGCAGATTTTGAATTCTCTCTGAATTGTAAGCACAGAAAACAAGTTGGAGGAACAATACAACAAATGTATGACTTGAAACTATGTTGGGAGGAGAGAGGCAGAATAATCAAATACTTTGGACACAAGCAGAGACATGCATCTTCTTTCACACTTCACCATACTGGCTGTGGCTATGGCCTGAGTACGTGCAGGACTGCAATGCATTGGCATACAGAGGCTTGAGGAAGAAACCTCAGGTTCCCTGCTGAGTGACAGAACTGTCAGACAACAGAGGAGCGAGAGAGGATAAAGGAAGAGGAAAAGGACTGGTAAAGAAAACGAAGCATAGGGTCGGGAGGGGCAAGCTATCTCTTTGCCTTTCCTTCTTTTGCCTCAGGCCCATATCAGCCTTTCCCTTTTTTGACTTAACTGGGATGAATTTTAATTGCACTTTCTGTATGTGTTTCATACACTGTATACTTTCCACTTGTGTGGAGTGGATTTCCCATTCATCACAGGGTTGCTGGCAAAAATCCCAGGAGCATTTTGCTTTCTTTCAAAGTTAGCTTTACTAAAATCAATAACTTTACGGCTGTTTCCTCCATCTAGTAATACCCTCATGTACATTTCAAATCTGGTGATTTTATGATCACTTGATCCTGCCTGTTTCCCATCTCCATATATAGGTCCATATTCATATTCACTCCCAGGATGCTATGCAGAATATTTTCACTGCATAGGCTACTTAAGAAAGAGGTTAAAGGCAACAATCTTGCGCTACCAATAAAGGGGTGCTCTCTCTTGCTGTTTTAACACAGTCAATATCATAATACTGATCTCTAACAACCTCCCCCCAGATCCCTCCTTACACCCTGAACAAAGTTCTGCCCTTTTTCAGGGATCTTTTTTACCTGTTTTGTAAAGAAATATTTTTTTCTCATTTACTTTTTCTGGCTGCCTTGAGGACTACAGCAACAATTAAGAATCACAGCTACATTGTATTGTCCTAAGTTTTTATATGACTATCTCTGTTGAGTCAGTCAAAATATTTTTATTACTTTTTTTTTTTTTTTTTTACCCTCTGCAGACTCCATATTATCCCTCACCAATATTGTTACCTTTCTTCCGGCTTTATATTAGCTCTCCCTTCACTAAAACTCTATATCTTGGCATTTTAAATCCCCCTTCATTTTCTTGGTTGTCTCTCTTATTCCAATAATATCTTTCTTATCCTTGAAAACATGTCACTCCAATTCAGCAGTCTTATTACATATGCTCCTAGCATTTGTATAAAAGATATTTAGCTTTTCTCTTTGCCCTCCTTTACTTTTCTTTCTCACTATCTCCTACAATGTTAATCCCTTCTCAACGGGAAATGGTTTTTGTTCAATCCAGGTCTTTCTTTTTTGTGCATAGTTCCACTACTTCAGCGTGAATCCCCCAAAGAACCATGTAAATTAAAAGAAAAGAAGGGGCCAATGATGGAACCCTGGTGTGCTCCTGAAGCAATTAACTTGGTGTTCAAGAACAAGCCACATATTAATACAAATTTAACCTCAAATGGTGAGATCAGAAGGGAACCAAAACGTGATCTGAAGGTGTCTCAGGGACACCAAGCAATCTAAGGGGCACCTCTCGCAAAATGCTACAATGTCAAGCAGCAGCAGGCAGGCGGGGGATCCAAAATAACAATCAAGCAAATCATTCATTACTTGGACAAGGGTAATTCTATTCTAGTGAGCAAGTCTACACTTTGAGCAAAATACTTTATACCTCTGATTACCTGACAAGCAAAGCCAGAAATTGACAGATTAAAGAAGAAGAGAGACAATTGTTGAAACTGGCCTGTATCCTGACACATAATCAGTATTTAATCACCGGCAAGTAAATAATATTTTTAAATTGAGAAACAGCTTCGCTTGAATCAGAGATTAATTGATCCCTATACTCTTCAGGCAGGAATCCCGAGTAACAGTCTGAAAATTCCACTTAATCCTTTGCTGGTATGCAGATCAGGCTATTAGTATGAAATAAGATTGAAGCAGTTAATTGTAGTTCAGTTGCATTCCACCCCAAAACAGCATTGTGGCAATAAAAATATTCTTTATTACCTGTTCTAGTAATGCTCTATTATCCTATTAAGAAGGCCCCAGGAGAGAATAAACAGTAAATTTCAGAAAGGGAAGAAAATGTAAGCTCGAAATTGTAAATACAGATCCTGCAAAACTTTAAATAATTAATGAATAAGCTTTTCTCTAACTACTCTTTTAACCATCAATCTTTGTTCTCTCTATATGCAACTGTATAAGTGAGTAAGTCTTGTGCTACAAATGAGTTCCAAACAATAAAACATAATAAGAGGATCCTAGTCATCAGATCTGAAAATAAATGGAGAACAATTGCTTTCTTGCTGCATAATGACTCTATTTTCCCCAAGTCACAGAACAAATCAGATCCAAGCTCCAATGATCACTATAGTAACATGAAAAGAGACAAGTATTAAGGATTCAACAAGCTGTCTTTTAGAAGCTAAAACAGCTACATAAAATAGACTTGCCAAAATTAATTGAAACAAAAAAGCCCTGGAAGTACATCTGAGATAATCTCATAACAATGCACATTTTTTTTCTTTTTTTTTTCCTGTTTAAAATACAACACTATCACCGATTCTGATTTTTCTTGTAATCATGTAAATTAGGAATGAGATGTAGATGTCAAATGAAATGTTGTGCTTGAACAACGTTTCTGTATTTTGCCAGTCAAAGAATAAGTAGCTTCCTGCATGGAAGAAAGAAGTGAACAGCTGTTAACATACAGCAATTAATCCATACTTCATTATTGATAGTAGACATCAATTGATCCAGTCATCTGATTTGACCGTATTTGATGTCAGAGAAGCTTTGTGCCATTTGGCTCTGCCCAGTGCTGGAGCTGGCAAAGAACTGAACTGACCAGGGGGAACTCAAGTCACCGTCTTTCAGCATCCTTTGTGAAGGCAGAGAGTAGGGGCTGTGTTTCTGGCCAGTTCCATGGATGCAGGAAGGTGGAAAGAGAAACACAGATTCACCTCTCTCTTGCCTCGTTCTCTTTAGGATGTTTTTCATAAGGAACAAATTATAGTTTCTTAATGCCCTTCTACCCACATCTTAAACATTAATGCTCCAACTAGGATTTTAGACAGCCTCCCCATGAAAAGAAAAAAAATAACATTTTTCTCACTGCCAGAACTATGCCACACTTCTATTTTAGCTTTACATAGTTATCTTCATCAGGATCAACTTTCTCCTCACCCTGATGGCTCTGTAAAGTTTGGCTCACAACTCCTGAAGGCCCACCTCCCTCCCACCCCATACTTCCTAGTTACATCCTTCCTGCATACTCACCTACCTGCCATCTTCCAGGTTACATTTTGCATTGAGAATTTCTTCCTCTTTTCTAGGCCACCAAAACCTTATGGCTTACTTTCCCACGAGTTTGTTTCAAAGGTAAACCACTTTGGAGGGTTGTTTGTTTTTTTTTTAAGGAATGGACTATCATTTAGTCACCGTTATTTTACTATAGATCCATTCTGTACACTTTACTTAAGCTCAGTTCTACACACTGGATGAACTGCGTGTATAACAATGAATGCATTTTATTGGCTTTGGTGGATTGCACCTGGAAGATTTAAAGGAAATCCTTCAGGGGAATATCTTAGCTCTTCCTCTAGTGCATTTTGCTGCCCAAGAGTGAGGACACAAATAAGAGAGCTTACACAGAAAGCATACATTCGTATGTGGATAAATGCACTCCACTGCACAATTCCAAACTCTGAGAAAGATCCCTGCATTTTCTTGCATAAGAAACTTGGAAATGAAGCAGGGTTAGAGCAGAAAGATTCCTAACCAGCAACAGAGCATGGTGCTGATATGGCACAGAAATCCTAAACTTTTATCAGAGAAGCAGCTCTGTGGACAAGGAGGACTGCCACCCATTTCTTCCGTGAAGATTGCCAGCTTTCCTAGCCAAATTCCTGGCCAAAGAAAAGATTTTTTGCCTACATGAGAGAATTACACAAACACACACACACACACACACACACACACACACGAGAACACTTTTTTTCCTGAGCCTGCACACACAGGATTTGCACTTCAGATGCACAAAATCTAGTTGGACAAGAGATGGAAACTGGATATGTAATTTCTAGCACCCTCTGGGTGCTGCAATGCATAGCAATAGAAATCACAAACCTGTGCAAATGGGTAAATACATATAAATGGAGACTGGTTCAAGGGCAATTTTACTATTTGGCCTTTCATTTTTTGATCAGATTTTTAGCATTTGTCTTAAAAGAACTATGATAATGTCATTTTTTAAAGGTGGTATTGATTTTTTGCTGTATATATTTAATGTATTGATAAAGTTTCAGTTTTATTTTGAAAAATTTTTCACATACTGCCTCAATACAATCTTGATGTTTTGCTACCAACATTGATATCAGGTATACTCAGATATTTTGTAAGTCTCTCAGTTTGCTCCCTGGAGAGCCCCAGGGCATACAACATGTATACCGATTGGAAAAGCTCTCATAAGGCTGTATACATGTACTTTATGTCATGGCAATCGATACCTAACTAGGAAATGTTTATAAGGTGTGTACATGGGCATACACTTCAAAGATTAATCGGAGCCAAGGCCTATCTAGTCTAATAAAACCCTTCTTTGCTTTTGCTTTCTTTTGCACAAGGACTCCACACTTTTAACCCTCTTATATCAGATATGCGAATCCAAAGACCATCATTTTAAAGAAACTGTTGGTAAATACAGTAGGTCTTTCTTCATCTCTTGATTATTTTAAATGAAAGGTGCACCTTAAATAGGTGTTACCAATTTTTTCTACAAAGAAACAATAATAATAATCATCTGTATAACAATTCTAAGCCTGATCTGATTTCCCATAGCTGATATATCAAGCCTTCAAACACCAGTTTTCCAACAGAAACATTTATTCCCTTGATTAGAATGACAAACCAGGTACGCTTTTGCAAACAACTCGTCTGTTTTAGTTTCCACAGCAGTTCATGGAAAGTCTCCTTTTATTTCAGTGGGCTTTTGACAAGGGTCTGTGGTTTCCAGAGGAATACTATTTCAGTGCCCTGTAACATACTGAATTCCTGTTTTGGACAAAGCCATGCATCAGAGCAACTATAGGGCCCAATGTCTGTCAATATGGAAGAGTAATGCTTCACTTAATCTAGAATACCAATGTTACTAGTAAATCTTTGCAGAGCCAAGATATATATTCTCATTCAGGCAAGAATGGAAGCTTGTGTAAAGAACATGCATGGATAGATAGGGCTAGCTGGAAATGGAAACACCCAAGGTTCCTCAGGAGCACAAGTTATAAACTCAGAGCTTACTATGAACACGAAACAGTTCAGCTCAGGAAAACAAACAGTGAATACCATAGTAGCATTTCTGACTGCACCAGCAAGTTACTCATAATGAACCTGTGCCTGCAAGTTCATCAGCAACACCTCTAAACAATGAGCCAATGACCAGTTCCATTAACAGACACACAAGACATCTTAGTAGTCTGTGTAATATGTGCATTTCTACTTTCTTTGACAGGAAGGCAGCACTAAATATACACACCATTTTCCTCTAAATTGCTTTCAGTAACATATAAATATACTTACTAGAAGTTCATTTTAATACGGGTTTGTTTTTCTTTTTTTATTTACAATCTACTGCTGTGGATTGCAAATAAAAGATGACTACATGGTACAGGAGATTAATGGGATTTAACAAATTAAAAGGCTTTCTCATTTTTAGCTTACATGCCTATTAAACTTGGGGTGCAAATTGGGCATTATCCTGTACAAAAAAAAACTTGTATTCTGTCCGTACACATAGGGAAAGTAAATGTTTTCCTCAGGTCTTTTAAGACTCAGCTGGGCTCTAGGCTTCTAATATAAAATGTAAAGTATTCAAAAACTTGTGCAGAAAATAAAAGGATTTCACAAATTGGAAAGGACAAGTTTTCTCTTGATAGTCAAACAGTTATGATGTAAAGCGGTCTCATTAAATCATAAGTACTTTAACCTTTTCTTGAAAGAACTGGAAGATTTAAAGATTTATAAAGAAATTTTGCCTAAACTAGGAAATGACTCATATTTGACATGTATTGAAATGATAATGCTGATTTCAATAGGCACTCTAAGAGCATTTTGCTCCCAGGAGAGTAATTCAGTCATGGTTACCTCTTTGCATTTAGATTTTAAACTTTCTTTCCAAAGCTTTTAATGCGCTAGTGTCTGCCAAAACATGGCAGAGTTACATAGATATGATCAGGCAAAATAAAGGCCAGTAAAAAGATTATTTTTATAATCGCAGACACTAAATATGAAACAAATGTATCAATCTGACAAGTTCTCCAGAACCTCCAGTTTCTGCAGCCTTGAATGTATCTGTAGAATTCCTGGTTAAATTCCACCTCTTTTAGTTTGTTAAATAAACCTTGAACCATCAAAAATAAATGTCAGACCCCGAACAGCAAATATGATAAGAAAAATATATCATGACGTTGTTGATATAACAGTCATGCAGCTCTGAGGCTGGCATCGCTACTGGGCAAAATTAAAGTAACTTGTTATGCTTTCAAATATTTCAGGCCCTTTAAGTTTGTTTTTACCCTGATTCTCCTGGTTTTTCTGTTACTTATTTAGTACAAGGTTCTTTAACATTTAATCTACTGACAACCTTAACTCTATTATACAGTTTAGCATAGTGTATTGCCTGCAAATACATATCAAAATGAAATATACCATAAATATTAGCAAATCAACACAAGCCACAAAGATTTTTCAAATCTTAAGGACTAGATCCTACATCTGGTGAAACCAAAGAAAGTACCACCACTATTAATGGAAACAGGGCCTAGCCTTCATTTTTATATGTATACAATAAATACTATATTTTCTTGCATACAACATATTCCAAAATAAGACATACAACATGTTTTGAAAGGCAGAAAGAAGGGGGAAAAGATCTTTCCTTAAAAGTACTGGTAAAATAGCAGTAAGAAACTGAGTAGAAGCACCTAGTGAGCCGAAGTACTCACTTTTCCTAGCACAGGCTTAAGATACAGAAAATGTTCTTAATGCATTTCCTTGCTTATAATGCACTCTAATTTCCAACAGCTGAATTTGGGGGAGGGAGGTGTGTGTTGTCTACAAGAAAATACGGTATTAGTTACCAACCCAAGACATGAAGATGTACATAATGTTTTTAAAATGGGGAGGAAACAACACACATCATGGTTAGAGAAAGATTAGCTCAAATCCATTTCTTGTGTAACCTAATAGTTCTGATGATTTTTAAGGAATTGAATCAGGGATTAATTTTCCCAAACACTTGTTCTTTATAAATCAACAAAGGAGTACAGATGCAGCAAAGGTACTATTATAGTACATATTAAATAGGACTCTCTGAAGTGTTAAAAAATGTGCTGCAAGAATTAGACCAACAGATGTAGTAAGTTGAAACAGAGGACTCAAGAAGGCTTTTTTGGCCCTTACTATCGGCCCTTTTTAAGTTTTCTACTTCTAATGTTCTAGCCCTGGATTCACTTTTCCTCAGAGAAAACAATGAAAACCCAAGGAATATATAAGAAACACAAGAAATGAGGAGGAGGAAGAGCCATATTTCAGTTTTTAGTTATTGAGACTGGAGACTTGCTGGGTAGCTATTACAAAAGAACATCGAATTTTCCCATCTCAAGTATGATCATCAGGGTATCAAATCTAATACTATGCCAGCAGTAATAATAGATAAATAATGCTTAAGAGGGAGAAGCAAGAATTGTTGAATGTGCCTAGGAAATTGAGAAATGCTAGATATTCAGTGGGACAATGCTTTTTAAAATCATAAGAGAGGATGTACTGGCAGATTTAGCCAAAGTACAAGCCCACTAACATCAGCAGAGTCCCATCACTGTAACTTTGGCCCGCTGCTTCCATTTGTATTTGGTTTTCAGATTTCCTGAAAAAGTCATTATAATCTACATTTTAAAAATGTTCACTTTGTCTTCAGGAAAACAAGCACTAATTATGCTGCAGAGTCTAGAAATATACATTTATAATGAAGGCCAGCAGTATTAATTAAATCACATATCGTATTATGTATAAATATGCAAGCTTGCTATTTTTAAGGCATGTAAGTTGAACTTTTAGGAAACACAGTAATTTTTGACTGTCAACAGATCGCATTTCATGAGAGACCTCTAGCATCCATATAAAAATTAATGTGCTTAATGAAAATGTAAATAAAGCTAATATCATCACTGCATTCTCAAGGAGGTTGAATTAGCTGAAAATTGTTAAAACATAATTGCAATAATGATATGATAAGTTAGGTCATGCTTGCTTGCACCCCAGGACAATGGCTACCAACCATTCCTGAAGGAACTCTCTGCCTTCCACATAACTACCTTCCCCCTGCACTTGAACTCACAGACAGCACTTCCCAGGTTCCCAAAACTAAAACAATTGTGGTTTTACAAGTGACATGTTTATTCTGCATATATGAAAATGGCTCTTCACATTTTCAAAATCTCCACTGTTAGTGATATTTAGCCCTCTTATTAAACACTAAATAAAAACCAAAAGATATCATTCTAAGGAACCCTTCCCTCTTGCAGAAATAAAAAACATAAATATCAGAATTTTGGAGACTCCAAGATTAGCTAAACTAAATTGGCATGATTTTCCCCAGTCTTCGGTCATCAGATGCATCCAGCTAAATCCTAAGTTAAAAAAATGCACCTGATAAGATTGCTCTAAATCTTGCCTGACCCATTAAGCTCCTCAGAAAGATTCACGGTGGGGATGGGGAGGAAACTATTCATATTTTTCTGAATGCATTTGCTGGGATTATATATCACAGCTGCAGATATGACACTTCACATACTGCAACAATCCTAAAGCAAGGAGAAGAGCAGTGAAGTAAGAGTTCCCTTTGTTGTCTATACCAGAGTTATGCGCTTATACCTTTTAAATGGATAGATAATAGGGCTGTGGGAAGTTTCGGGTGGCGATTTGATTCGGAGGAGATTTGGCCCGATTCGGTGGCCAAATCTCCAAATCTGAATCGAATCAGGGGACTGGTAAAAAGGTCCTAATCAATTTGAACCTCTCTGAATCAATAATTCAGGCAGTCCGCACCCACTGCAGCAGAGAGCTGGACCCAGACTCAGACCAGGTAAGTAGAGGGGAGGGAAGGGGGGTTGGAGGAGGGGGGAGGACCAGGGGAGGACTCCTGCCAGGCCCCATCCTATGCCTGCTCCCCCAGCCTCCCCCAAACCCCACCCACTCCCCCAGCCCCCTCATGGCTGCCCTGCCCACCCTAGCTCCCAGTGCTTTTAAAAAAAGCCCCCACTCACTGGGTGTTGCCAGGTGGGGGGGCAATCCCTGCTGCCCCCACAGCCCCACACTGCATGGGGTTCTCTGCCATGTGGAAAAGCCCCCCCCACATGGCACAGGACAACAGGGGGCAGTGGAGATTGTCCCCCGCCCAGCAGGAACTGGTGAGGCCATGGTTTGCTTTTTTTTAAAGGGCCAAAGCTGGGGCAGGCGGGGCTGCCATGGGGGAGCTGGGACAGCAGGCAGGGGTTGGAGGTTTGTGCAGATGTAGCACAGGGCAGTGAGGGGCAGTGGGGATTGCCCTCCCCCCCCCACCCAGCAGCACCCAGTGAGTCAGGGCTTTTTCCTTTAAAGTGCCAGGAGCTGGGGTGGGAGGGGCAGCCATTGCCAGGGCTGGGAGAGCAGGTAGGGGATGGGCCTGGCTGATTCAGAAATAAGGCAGCAGCCAAATCTCTAAATCAAATTAGGCCAAATCGATTCGGGACAGCAATTCAAATCACCGAATTGAATCGCTCTCCCCCAAAATGCCGAATCCGAAGGGAACACTAGCCACTTTGCACAGGCCTAATAGATAGTGGGTGAGCATTGCAATGCATAATAAACACCTTAACACTTAAGTTGGGTGGGGGAATGAATCCATTTTTTTCTACATCAATAAACACTAAAATCAGTCCTAGGACCTGTCTTCTCTACAAAACAAAGATATGTTCTTAACTTGAGTTAAAATCCAATTTAACATAACACAATTTGTAGTTTTCTATTACTTAGAATAGTGAGGGTCTACCACTTTGGCAAGCATGCCACAAATTAACCCAGAATCCTCGCCCAAGGTCCACTATGATCTCCTTCCCCTGCCCAATCTGGTGCTCTGCTTACTCTTGTATGCCCGATCTCCCACTGTGCTGCCTGTCCTCTCCCTCACAGAGCCTGCCCATGCCTACTTTGTACTGAGAACAAGGCTTGAATCAGCTAAGATTTCTGGAAACATCCAGGCCCTGCTGCATATTGTCATTGGTTTAATAAATATATTAACAAAGTCTCTTCCCTATTAATATTATTTAATCTTTTTTGCACAGGCACCTGAGACTGATCATTTGTGTAGCAAATAGTGCTTTTTATCAGATTGCTGAGAACTATCTATTGTAGGGACTGCATAAAATATTTAGCCAACAGTAAGCTTCATTGCCCCTTGGTCTGGAGTTCAGCAGCCATATCAAATCTGCAATACATAGAGTACAGCTTCTATCTTTGTTCATAGGAAGTGGTGGCTTACTGACGTTACCAGTCACGTTATACAGGATTATCTCCTGATCTCAGCAACCTGACACCGGACTAAAGCTACAGTCTCCAAAGATCTTCACAGGCTGCAACTCTTCATTAAAAATGAGGGCAGAAAAGGCTGCATTGCTACAAGTGCATTTGAAAGGGCTCTGCCCAGAAGAAACAAAGACCTAAACTGGGGAGAGGGGTGTTATTCAATTTGAAACATTTTCATAAAACATCTTGCCCCTTTGCTCTTCACTTTGCTATCCCATCCTTTAGCAGCTTCTGAGGCTTATACAAAATGTGGCTGACAACATCAGCAGTAATGTAGCACCCTCTGAGTGTCTGAAGTGTAAAGTTCATTAGTTCTACCTTAAGGTCACTCTTTTAATACAACAGCCAAAAACTTATTCACACCAGCATGCTGCTATCCTGGGAAAAAAGACAACTGCAAAAAAAAATTAAGAGGACAGCTTGGATATTTCTGAGAGTGACAAGATCAGCACTAAAATGCCCAAATCACAGTCAATACCATTTATCAGTTGCAAAAAAAGTAGAGAAAATAGTTTTGATTGTGCTGTAAACCAAGTATGTTTAAACAGACCAGACAAAAGAAATGAATGAAGGAGAAGGTAAACATTTCAATACCTAATAATTGGTGGTTTTAATTATTGGGTGAACTTGGCTTGCAAACAGAATTTAACAGTTTATCTGTTGGGACTTGTGAGACACGCAAATAACTGAAAGTATTTTAATTTCTTCTTTATTTGTTTAATGATTTTTGTAAATACAATTTAGCTTTTAATATAAAGCCAGTTCTGCTTGATTCTCAGTGGATAATTATTAAAAAGCTGACATGCCAAGGGGAAAGCTAACTTTTAAGATGCATGGAGTGCATTTTTATAATTGTGTGTGGCATATTTAACTCAATATTGTGTAGGACATACAATACCATTCAATACAGAGTGGACATACAGGGCACATCTTTGTTCGTGTACAGCACATCGAGCCAAAGCCAGGTCAAAGCAGCCTGGGCTTGAATGAGGCTCAGGGGTTCAGCCTACCAAGCCAGGGCTGCTCTGACCAGGCTCCGTACACTATGGAGGGACAGGGTAAGGCATGTGGGTGCTTCAGTGTGGGCCTAGTCGGCAGACAGCTTCTGCACTGAAGCATCTTGGTGCCAGTTGCTCCACAGTATGTGGTGGGCCCCATCAGAGCAACCCTGGGCTGACAGGCTGACCCCCCAGATCCCCGCCAGGCCAGGGCTGCTCCAACCCAGCTCAACATGCTGCAGAGCAGCTAGCTGGGGTGCAAGGGTGCTCCAACGCAGCAGCCCCCTCACTGAAGCACTCTCATCTCCCAGGCAGCCCCATCATGAAACACCACCACAAGATACTATTTGTGTTTAGTCAGACTTCCCTGCGGCAGCGTTTATTAGTCTATTGCAACTTATTAGGCAGTAGACAGTGATGTTTTACTGAGGAGTTAATTAGTTGGCTCCACAGTAAAAGTCTTGTGTAGACATGCACACAGTTTCATAGTGCTGTAACACATCTGTTTTGATCCTGATGCTGCACTAACTCCTGCACATGGTTACCTTCACAAACTATAATTATAGGAGTTCCTTTGAAGCAATAGGAATACTCAAAGCACCTACATATCTTAAGCTGGGATTGTCAGCTTTGTGCATGTATTGGAATAGAAACTTGCCTTTCAGAAGTAAGTGCTGCATGCTGAAAAAAGCATGACTATTAGAGTAGTGTTGGAAACACCCAATGCCACTCTCAGGAGCATGCCTGAGGCAGAAATCCTTAAAGGGTCCCTTGGAAGACTCCAAAATACATCTACACAATATTTTTCAAGATGTTATAATTTACAGGGTGGAAGCAAGTGGGCCAGGCTTGTTTCTCAGCTGCAAGTTCACCGTTTCCACACATAAGGTATATGTATCCAAAAAAAGTTGTCCTTTACCTTAAGTGTTAGAGGATCATGCTTTTGGGTTGAACAAGTAACTTTTAGTTCTGTTTCCTCATCTGGCTGTGTGCACCTGTGACTAATCTCTATAGCACAATGTGTCTTTACAGTGACTATTTCAAAATCTGGCCCTCAATTCCCCCACGTGGAACTTGAATCTAACATTTACCAGTGTTAATTTATTAATATTGTTCCCATATCTTCGGTGCAGATATGCTACTCTTACATGATTTTTGTATTTAACCTTCTAGTAAATGTTTTTTTACTTCACTCACCTGTACACTAAGATGAATCCATTTCTTCACAAGAATTCTCCCCAATGTCATTACTTTTATTGGTGGCTGCAAACCATTTACTGTGCGATAATAAAACACGGTCTCTTTCTCAGAGATCGTGAGTTTGAACACAGTCTGTCCATCAGCAGCCTTTTCTATCACACACCTTTGGAAATAACCACAAAAAAAACAACATAAGGTCAGAAGCAGACATATATACATATACACATCAGCAGCATTTTGTGTCAAAGTGATGCTAACAAGACTGCATTAAAATAAATGTTAAAAATACAACTCTGAGATAATGTTCAGTGACAGAAAAATCAAAGGATGTGCTAACCTTACAGCAAAAAATGATTCGCTTGAACTTTTAATTTGAAAAAGGACCTTTATTTACAACTTACTCTCCTCCTTCTGATCATCATTCTTCAAGAATCAATGACAGAAAACAGGATGGGGGCCCACAGCCTGTAAAACTAATAGTTAAACTTCTGGCTCATGAGTTTCTTTGTTGCACAATGCTATGCAACAGACTGTTTCCTGATGAGGCACTGGACACTAACATTTTTATTTTAACAAAGCAACTATAATTTCACGAGTGGTGACAGGGTAACAGGTTCTCGAGACAGCAGGACTCCTGTTTTCACAGAAAATCCACACAGCAATGTGCGATTCTGCCATGCTGTCCAGTTGGTGCACCCCAATCTAGAGGAACTAACTAAGTAGCAAGATGTTTCTTCAGTCAACCCTCAGGCCTTTCATTCTGGCTTTGAGTTAGTGCCAAATACTATGTGGATACTTATGGATAAGGAACTAAAGTGAGGCCACACCAACTCCTTTCACATAGCTGGTTTTCCCAGTAGTTTCATTAAGCTCATTGACATGTTGTTTGAAGCTACACAGCATAAACAGCCTACAGAAAGAACCATCAAGAACTAGCATAGTTCAGTCTCTACTGAGTTGACACCCTCAAGTTGGAAAACCCTGCATTTCATTGTCAGTCTTCTGAGCCACCCTACATAGTCTCCAAGTCTCCCAAATACATATGAAGAGCCAGATTCTGCTCTCATCTAATTTAGTGTAAATCAGGGCTTGCTCTAACAGAAGTCATATATTATATAGGCATCACATTTATACTGGGTCAATCACCATTCATTCCATTTCTCCTAAGGGAAACATGCCCCTTCTAGAAGAAAATCTTCCAAATGTCAATGTGGAATATCTCCCTTGAGAAAGAGTTTCTCTAACACACTCATTCTCAACCTTTTTCTTCATTTGTGGACCCCTAAAAATTCAAATGGACGTGAAGACCCCTTTGGAAATTTTGAGTGAAGGTATGGACCCCTTCCAAATTGTTAATGTGAGTATTTGCATACTTTTGATTGATCATAGTCATTTTTTTTTTGGACCTCTTAGACAGCCTGTGGACCTCTTGGGGTCCACAGACCACAGGTTGAAAAGCACAGCTCCAGCAAGAACAAATGCTTGTAGACCACCCTCATGCAGCAGATGCAGAGCACTGCACCTACACCCCCACACAGGGCTACAGGGACAAGCTCTGAAGTACCACATGGTTGGGGCAGGGAGGAAGAGGGAGAGTCTTCTCCCCTGCTCAGCACTTCAACGTCGGTGCTGCAGACCCACATGTGGTGCTATGCAGCATGGCTCTTAAAGTGCCACACAGAGGAAAGCTCCCCCCCCCCCCCCCTTCAAATCCCATGCCCACAACCCTGCAGGGGACCCTGGTCTGAGAAACGGAGGGTGAGAGGGATGTTGTCCTTCTACTCCAGTCCCCGAAGACTAGAGTGCTCCCCACCCCTTCCCCAGACCTACCATGGGTCTGCAGAAGGTACAGAGAGCAGGGAAAAGAGGGCAGGTATAGGCTGAACACTCACACTGCTCCCTCTCCCAGAGTGATTTCTAGTTGAGGAAATTTCTCAAAAGTTGTCCCTGCCAGAAATGAATGCCTGTTTGAAGCCAACAGGCACATCTACATGAGACATTTACTGCAGAGCTGACTAATTAGCTCCACAGTAAAGCCTCAGCATCTACACGTGCAGCCCTATTAGGCCATAGTAAACTAATAAACGCTGTCATAGGATAGTACTGCCCAACACACGCATAGATGACGACAGGGCTGGCTGAGGCACAAGGGTGCTTTGGTGCAGGGGCTGCTTGCTGGCTAGCCCTGCACTGAAGCACCCTCATGCCCCAGCCAGCCCCTCCACAGCAAGTTGGGCCAGGACAGAGCAGCCCTGGGCTGGCAGGCTGATCCCTGGGGTCCCCTGCTAGTCGGGGCTGTTCCATCCCAGCTACACGTACTGCAGCGCTGGGTGCACAGGGAAACGCTGCACCCAGGAGCAATAAACTTTGGCATGAACTGTGCTGGAGTTTATTACTATTCCACCAGTAGCACATGTTAATGTGCCCAGTGACCAACACATAATATACTGGTCTCAGATCACTCTGAGCAGATTCTGATTTTATACTACGCTGTAGTTATTTGTCCTTTAAAACTTTATTCCTTTCTTGTGTCCCCACAAGATGTCACATACACAGAGGGGAAAAAAGTATCAGAGAAGCTAAACTCATTGATAAAAGGTACCTTCATTATTAACTGACTCGCATTTAAATCCAAGGGAAAAAAATAAATGGATTTTTTTCTGTCACCCACTTTAGCCCTCAGGGATATTTTCAAATGAACTTATTTGCCAAACACAGGCTTCTATTTTCCAAGCTTACTAAAAGCACATTTCTTAATATATTGTTGATTGGACTTCTCAATATTTTGTTTGCTTGTAAACATGCTAGTTTTGGCAGATAATAAATGTGAGGGAAGGCACAGCTAAGTAGCAAAATATTTAGGAACTGGATTTACCCACTTCCTGGATAAACAATAATTGGATAATCCAGGTTTTGTTTATTTTACTTATCTAAAATAAATACCCCCCACATTTTTTATCCCCCACAGGTGTCATGACTTTAAGGAGCGAAATGACCTTCATGGACTGCACTTTCAAAACATAAAGCCACAGAAGTGAAAACGAGGGGGGGAGCTAATTAGGAGGGCCTGTCCGAGAGAGAGAGAAATGATGTCAATAAAGGTGAAACAAGAGTATCAGTTCTGATTAGGAACAGTCATTAAGAATGGGACTCTGCAATGTAGACATTCTGCACTGAACTGCGGTGTTTTGTATTGTAAATGGGACCAGACTTTCTTTGTGAAGATCTGACTTTCTGGTAACACATACTGCATAGCTGCTTTCTGCTTGTGAAATTCTTGGATAACACACCTGTCACCTGTGTATACAGCTGGCAGCGGGGGGAGCTGGACATAAGTGGGAGGACAGAGATGAGAAAAGAGAATATATCAGGGAAATAGAGCTTCTTGTTGTCTTTACAGAGGAAAAGGATTTAAGACAACTATTGGGTCACAAATTAAATGGGTTCACAAAGCAAACCTGATTAAGCTGTGCAATGCTGTGTTGCAATTCCCTTACTTCCTTCAGTCCCCATAATAAGTGCTAACTTAAAAGGGATACCTATAAATATACACTGCATTCCCCAAACCTTCATTGAGAATACATTAAAACTGCAGAATTAATAAATAGATAGTTGAAGGCAAGGCAGGGTGGAAGTTGAGGTTAGTCTGTGCTACCCTACCTTGCCTTCTGCCTGAATTAGAAAAATGCACATGTAATGGTATTTCATTCTCTTCACAGGTTTGCTTTACAAAGGAGCCTTGCAGTGAACCAAATCCAGGAAGGTTTTGGAAGAGGCAGTAAAAGAACAAATGCTCCTTGTTTTCTTTTAATTAGTCTTCCCCTTCTCCTCGAAGTACATGATTCACAAGTGTAGGAACTCAAGACTCTTAGATCTATAGCTCAGACCTTCACCACTCAAGCTGAAGAAGGCACTCACTGCAGAGGAAGCTTGTAATTCTCTTGTGTGGGCCAGCCCCTAAAGAGAAATATTGCACTACTGGAGACAAAGGTGGAATACTGATAACAGATTTTAGTCTCTTCTCTAGAACCAAGTTCTGTTGAGTAGTCCGAGCACTTTAAAACCAGCATGGCAAGCATATAGCTAAGACAAATTCAAAGAGTGCAAAACAACAAAGAGAATGAGATGTGGGCTGTTTATATCTGCTACCAATGGTTGCAGTGTCCTGTTTAACTTTTAGTTAACTTGATTGCAAAATGGGCAATTGATACTTGCCTTTCTCCTTAATGATGTAAAGCAGAAGTGCAAAGCCATGGTCAGGATGTCTCTCACTTTGGTGCATCTCCCTCCACACCATGCTAGCTGGCAAGCATGGTGTGGAGAATCTCCCTATGGCCCTGTGATAGTTTTCCTGTAATACAGACAGTTATAACAGTCTGCAAGACATAGGCCACTTGGCAAATCCAACTGCTGTTAAAAGGCTCACTACACATCCAGTATAAAAAGAAAAAAGCATAGCTCCCTCAGCCTGCTCTTGCAATGATGGTCTCTGTGTGGTGCCTACCTGTCTGTTGAGTCAAACAGTGCCAATTTGTGTGGCACTGTGTAGCTGACGAGTTTTCTGTGCGATCTGGCTGGTCTACTGTGTGTATCTGTGCATGATACTCCAATCATCCCCTCCATCCCTGCTCCTGATGGTGCGCTGAGCTTTTGTTCCAAGTTTGTAATCAGCTCTGGTCTACCAGCCTAATATGCATGCATATGTACTGACCTCCCCCTGCCAGTGCCAAACTGTGCCCTTCATATTGACTAGTCAAATGCACCTGGTGCCCTGAGCTCTTGGTGATGCTACTACTGCCACTTCTTCCCATGGTGTGCTACTGCCTCCTCCCCACCCCTCCCAACTTGAATGCTGCATTCCTTCTGTGAAGGAAGGAAAACTAATTTGTTTCATTCAATGGACACTAGTATGTGGTACATACCATATTTACTTGAACAGGAGACAACTCTGATTATAAGAGGTATAATAATAGTTATATTCTATATAAGGAAAACTTATAAATTTGTTATAATTTTCCATGCATAGAATCTAATTATTGGAAGTTTGCTTTGAATTTATCCACCTCCTACTGCTACAGCAGAGAAAATAAGTCTGGAAGATCAGGTAGCCCTTTGCTCTCTGTTCCCCACAACTTTTTCCCCTGGCAGCCCCTTTCCCCTCTCCTTACTGTCAGACCCTGCTTTCCCTGAGCACACGGAAGCAAGGAACAAAATTGAAAACAATAACCTTGAAATTAAACATGTTGGTGGCAATTTGCATATAGCACCCATGTACTTAGTTTATCCAGAACTGATGCATGTTTCTTTTTTTTAAATGGCTAAGTTTTAGCACAAGTATTTCATGAACAGAATTTTAAGCAGCACTATAAAATCTATTATAAACTTTTTTACATATATATTTCATTTCAAGGACCAAATCAGTCCCAGATTCAATTGGGCAGAGCCCTATAGTCAAGTTCCAAAATTTGACTGAGCAGAGCTCTACCATCAGGCAAGTATTCCCCTTCCCAGACCCAACAGTCTGGGGCTTGGATACTCCCCAAATCCAAGCAGGCATCCTACATACAAGCCCCAGACCCAGAGACCTTAGGGTTCAGATACCCCCAGGCTCACTTGATCTTATCCAAAAGACTGAAATCATGGTATTTTCCCTGCCAGTTCAACTATGTAGTTGGAATTAGCCCTTGTGGTAGCTTGCCTTCAGCATTTTTGGCACCAGAGAGGGTACTGGAGCTTGCTCTGGCCTGTCCAAGTGCTGGCCTGGTATGCAGTATCCCAGGCCTGGTGCTTGTTCCCTTCTAGGGGAGCAACTGCCATTTTTTAAGGGTCACACAAAAAAGGGTGTCCATCAGTATATTTGCCCAAAGTGGGACAGATGTTTTAGTCATGCTCAGTGAGGGCCGCATCTAATTCGCTTTGTAGTTGGTTTCCATTGCTGAGCACATGCTTTTTTGGCAGAAGTTAAATGATAGACACTATTTAGTGAGATTTCCTTGTATGCACTCATAAGACGAGGAGCCTTTTTTCTCCTTGCCAATTGGGAGGAAAAACTTCATCTTGTATTTGAGTAAATACGGTAATAGAGTACCTTTCATGCGATCCACCCTGCAAGTCATCAGTACTGCTCAAGTTGTTTCAGGACTGGGCCCTAACACTGTTTCTTCTGAACTCTGAGGTACAGCAATATCATAGTATCATAGATAGGAAACTAGGGCTCAAAGGGACCTCATGAAGTCATCTAGTCCAGCCCCCTGCTCAAGGCAAGAGAAAAAAGTCACATATCAGGGAAGCTGTTGCATCAATTATGAGCACTGAATAAGAACTTAAAAATGGGGCGTTTTAAGGTGTAAGTTTCCATGATAATCTACAGCAGCAGTTCTCAGCGAGGATGATGTTACACCCTGGGCTGTCGTGAGATCCTTTCAAAGACGTCACTGCTGCCACTGCCACCACAGCCAAGTGAAACTGTCCCACGCAGATCTGTTTTGGGAGGGGCATGCAGAACCAGACCAGGACACATCTGCAGCAGGAGGAGGTTTATTTACACCCATTCCTGTCACAGTCACTTCCAGGTCCAGCTCCCCACACCCCTCCTGGAAACAGAGAGATGCAGAGCAGTTTCACCTGGAGACTTTACAACAATAGTTCTCAACTGGGGTGCTACGAAATTCAGAAAAGAGAGGTGCCCTGCCTCTCTAAAAAAAGTTTGAAAATCACTGCTCTACAACCAAGAATGAATATGCACATAGTATAGTTATTTATGCTTGTACAAGGAGAACATAGCATTTAGAACAATTCAACTAAGAATCAGAAATGGTCTGTAGCCATTAACACATGTACTTTTCTGAGTCAAAAGACCTATATACATGCTTAACATTGAGCAAATCATTAATTACATACAAACACTCAAGTCAGTTCAGGGTATGTCTGCAAAGCACAATGCTGTGCTGTGTGGGTATCTAAGGTAGCTCTGAAAAAGCCAGAAAAGCACTTAGGGATGTGCTTAAAATTTAAGCAGATGCGTATCTCTGTTTCCGTATGTGGAGTGCCAACGATACATTGACGGTGTGTCTACAAGGCACAAAGCAAGAGCCCAGAGTTACCTATAAATGAGTTAGCTAACAGTATAGCTGCAGATGCACATTTTACTATTTCCAGTACCTGAGCTGGCTTAGATACTTCTGCATGCTACTGGATCGTGCCATGTAGGCACACAGGCAAAGTGTGTCTTTCAAGAAAATTAATAGAACTGATCAGATGCTTAAAATTTATGCAGCTGCCTAAGTGGTGGGTGTGTTGAACCAGCACCTGAATTACTTCTTTAAGAGGAATATCATTTAGGGCAGAAGATACTATCTTTATAACTATGAAACTATGAAGTTTCCAGTCATGAAGACAAAATTATGTGACAGACCAGTGCCTCACAGAACTTCTTCACATAACTTTTGTGAATCTCAGAACCTCAAGATGATGGTGTGCAGCCTACAGCTTGTAATTAGGATTTTATAAATGCATTATTCATTTGTTCTCATTTTTAATAGATAAAAACTATCTGAAAGGGTTTTTTCCACCTTTGTATTTATATTACATACAGACTCTATGACGGCTGACAGGCTGATGAGAGAACTAATATAATGATGTCACGTTTTCCAGGATAATGAAATTTAAGCAATTGTGAGAGGAAGCAATTATTAGTAAAAACCTTCAAAAGTTTAATTTTGTGTTAACATTTATTTGGCACTAATATTTTGGATAAAAGAAGTCTCTGTTAAAGGCTCAAAGCCTTCCATAGCTGAATATGGATTATTAAATACAGAGAAGGTGTCCTCCAGCAGAACCTGGGAAATCAGACTCTAATTCTCACACTGGGGGGGTGGGGAAAGGAGTAGAGGATACTTTTTAAAAACAAAATGTAGGTCACCTCTCTCCTTCAAAAAAAGGAAACAAAGCCATTTTAAAATAATTCTTTTAAGTCACCTTTAAAATATTAATATATATTAGGATCACATATGTTTAACTAAAAAAAAGAATATGGTCTGTATAGGAAGAGTTCCACAGAAATTAATGGGACTCCTTATCTGAGTTATAAGCACTACAGAAACATACACTATTTGTCTTAATATTTATAGAGATAGAAGCTGCTGATCTGACTGTACATCTTTTTTAATCTTTTTTTCTTTTTGTTTTAAATAGCACACAAAGAGCTACTCTGACTAGTTTGACTAATTTTTTTTAAGAACACCATGAAAGTAAATACCTGCAACACTACTTACATTACATCTTCTTGCTCAGGTTTCAACCACACAGTTAAAGTAAATGAAGCTGTGAGCTTCTGTGAGCGGGGAGTAGAAAAACAATCCTTATGATCATGAAAAATAAAACTGGTAGAATTGCTGGTAGATCCTGGATGCAAATCATTCCTGTCTTCTGTGATACAGGTGCCAAGGCCTACTGAGAGAAGTGCAGTATAGGATGCAGGCAAAGATCTATATGGACATTCCTGAATGCAAAACCGTTGGGTGCAGGACTGAAGACTTGTGAAAGCAGAACTATGACAAAAAGTACTTTGACGTGGCAGCCCACAGGTTGCTTGAGTTGGCACAACAGACACATTCTTGAAAGCTCCTACATTTTCTAGCCTTGGAAAGTACCCCTGTGAGCTCACCAATGGTAAGGAGAAAATGCAATAAGCTAAGATTATTGTTTCAATGGCATGAAGCAGGAAACCACAGCTCAAGGAAAGAGCCAGGAAATTCATGTTTACAAAAAAGTCTCTTCCTGATAAAGCATCCCTAAATCAGTAATTATGTCCATGTCTTCGGCAATGTCCTCAAGAGGCACTCTTTATAAAAGATGCAGGGGTTCATTTTCGAAAGCCATGGTCCAGTTTGCAGTCTTGGAGGATGCTTATATTCTTCTGGCCAATAACAGAGACAGGAATAAACTAGCAGCTGTAAAAATCAACATAAAACAGTCAAACAGACATGCCACATAGCTTGTCATTTAATATGCTACCTTAGAAACAGTAAAGGCCAAATTCTGTTTTTGGCTCCAAGTCAGTGGGCCCAGACCTGAAATCCTCACTCAGACAGAACTCCCACATACGTTAACCACGACCAAAGTCAATGGCAGTTCGGTCTGAGTAAGCATCAGAAGGCTGGGCCTACTGGATGTTTCAAGTGAATATTGGAAGTCAAATACCAGATCTATTATGGTTAAGAAAAACAAACAGTCAAAACAAATCCCTACAATTCCTTAAAAATATTACAATATTGAAAAACATAATCATGTATTTTACCAAAACATGCAAACATATGGGATTCTGAAATGTTTTTAAAAAAGCCCAGAATGTCACACACGAAAACCCTCCCACGTGTATATCAGCCATGCAGGTCTCTATTTAACCTAGACAGTGTCAGCTAAACACTAACCAGCTCTATATCAGAGTACGCAGAATGTCCCACTATTCCAACCACCCCGGTTGCCTGCTCGTTCATTATAGCTCAATCCCAAAGACACATGCATGGGAAACGTAAAGTGCACCTCAACTTTCTATATAAGAAATAAAAGATATAATTTAAGTTTGCATATCACTGTGTGTCTTACCCCTTTTGTCCATTTCACGCGGCTCCTTTTAGCTCTCAGTAAAGCTGATTAAAAACATATCACCATCTGTCCTATGTGAACCTCTGAATGGCAGACGTCTTTGCTGATAGTTACTGTTACAATAGATAGGTATCTAATTTGGTTACATATGGCCAGCTAATACAGTACTGTGAAAGTGCAGTTGATAAATAAGTTGTTACCGTTATTCATTGCATTTCAAAGAAGAGGATACTGCTCCTTCAGTTTGACAACTGGCTCACCGGTAGGAACGCTGGCTGCCGTTGCTTGGCAACACCATGGTAACCCCCAGTTACTTTTAGTAAACAGGCCTTGGCAGCAGGAACATTGGAAGGAACAGGCAGACTCACAGGTAAAGTTTCTCAAAGAGCAAATACTTTATTAACTGGAGGCAGTGAGCAATCTGCTCTCTCTAGCCTGGCTTCAGCAGCCTAACTTCTTGCGCTTGCATCTAGTGCTCTTTGGGGAGGAACCCAAAGGCTGGCTATGCATATGTAATGTTAAAGCAGCAGTACACAATTTACAACACAGGACACAACATGCTATAACAACCCTCTTTCTGCACCCTTAACTATCACTTCCACTCCTCACAATTACAAAGAGCACTGGGATTTGGTTGTAGCCGTGTTGATCTAAGGAAATAGGCAGGGAAGTTTCTTCGAGTAGATATGATATCTTATATTACACCAAATGAGTAGTTGTCAAAAAGGTCTTAGCAAGTTTTTGGGTACAATCACCAGTGTAGCCACTGGTTCATTTGGTACCTTTGAAGTTCATCGGCACATTCATAGATTCATAGACATTAGGGCTGGAAGGGACCTCGGGAGATCATTGAGTCCAGCCCCCTGCCCAAAGGGCAGGAAGTCAGCTGGGGTCATGGGATCCCAGCAAGATAAACATCCACTTTGTTCTTGAAGATGTTCAGTGTAGGTGCTTGAACCACCTCCGATGGCAGGCTGTTCCAGACCTTGGGGCTCGGACAGTAAAGAAATTCTTCCTTATGTCCAGCCTGAAACGGTCTCTCAGTAGTTTACGACTGTTTGACCTCGTCATCCCTTGGGGTGCTCTGGTGAACAAACGCTCCCCCAGATCCTGGTGGTCACCCCTGATAAACTTATAGGTGGCCATCAGATCACCCCTGAGCCTGCGCTTTTCCAAGCTAAAGAGCCCCATGGCTCTCAGCCTGTTGTCGTAAGGTCTGTTTTCCTGCACCCTTTGAGAGAGTCTTCAGGAATATGTGAACTTGCCACCTGGGGATCCAGATAGAGAATGTGAGCATGTATGGTTGAGTGGATTCGAGTGGTAGGATGGCTATTTGAATTGACTATGATTGGAGATGTGATTGATAGATGGGTGGTGATCAATGGTGATTAGACGACACAGGGCTGTGTGAGATGAGGTGAGTGAAAGTATAAAAGGTGACCACTGGACCAACCACATGTGTGAGTGTGGCTTGAGGTGAGAGCATAGGCATCTGTGAGAGTGAATGGGTTTGCAAGTGATTTAGTGCATCTTGTGAGTGGATATCCTGGCTGGTGAGTGTGTGTTGTGTGAAGACACCAGAAAGTAGTGATCTTCAGGGCACAGAGCAGCTCCCCTGGAAAAAGCAGAACCACTGCCCGGTCTTCAACGACACTACCAAGCCCTAGGAGGCTCTAAAGCTCAGCATCCCTGAGAGGATCTGTGTCCTCCTTGCCGAAACTCTGCAGCTGCATCTTGTCAGAGGAGTCTGACAGGACACAAAGTCACGTGGAGTCAGAGTGAGAGAGTGGGAGCTTTGGACAATTACCTATCTCTGGATTGGAAATCTTTCCACCTGCTGTTGCTAAACTCAGCATTCATCCTCTTGCTTATTGCAAGTTAGGACTGGTGAGATATTGACTGGTTCTTGTGTTGTTCCTGCTGTGTCTACTCCAAGTTTATCCCAGATCCATTGCTGTTTTGTCTGTTGTTTCTCCACTTCCCTTTTCCCGTGTTTGTTATTAATAAATTATTGTTCATTTTATCTTGTAAGTTGTTCATTTTATCTGGAATTAATATGCCATACACTAATAAAACTAAGGCAGGTTGCATACACAGCATTGCTGAGGGAGCATGGCGGCATTGGTCACCTTGGCTAGTTCTAACCTTTGCTCATCCCCCTTTCCGGGCTTGACTGAGTTGGGGACTACAACTCTTCTAACACTGGGTTCAAATAAAATCAGGTTTAACACCTGGTGTTTTCCAGAACTATTTAGTCAAAATAGCCTCATGCAGTCTGTGATCTAACTGTACTTGGACTTCCACTCCAGCTCTGACCTCATGGAATTGTTTGGTGCATGCACAATTGCCATCATTCTCTTCCAGACTGAGAATATATTTTTTCCTGTCAGCCAAAATTCTTAATGTATATGTAACAGGTCTTTCATCCTGCATTAACCAAGCACCTAGACTATCCCCAGATTACGGCTGCCTGAACACTGACCTTTTTGCTAGGAGCATGAAATCTAAGCAGTGATGCCTGCCAAAGTGTTGTTTTCCATCACCAACGTGTTTTTTCATGTTCTGGTGATCACAAAACTACCTCAAAGTCTGTTATTTTACCTAGGATGATATCCCAAGGAATGGTAATATCACTTGCATACTTGGCAAGTATGAATAGATAAAGAATCATGTGAGCTGAGATATGGGGCAGAACCATACAAAGTTCTCAAAAAGTATTTCTACCAAAAAAAAATAGTTAGACAGTGGGTGTCCACATCACAGCAGCTGACTTGACAATAGAAGCATTGGCATAGCAAGTTTTCAGTCCCTAAAAAGGGCATGGGAAAAGAACAAAGAGAAAGTGACTTGAAAAGACAAAATCCCTGTTCATATCCAAAGTGTTCAGCACGTTTGTGCTTACACATTTCAGAAGATCAAAACCGACAACAATGAATACCTATTTATATATATATAGTAAAGGCACTGCTGCCAAAATGTAGGAGCTCATCAAGTAGCCAGAAATGTTAGGCTGTAATTTATGTACATTATTTAATGTCTTTGGATGGATCTGTGGATTGTGTTGATGTAGGTCTAAGGCCCTACCTTTCCCTGACTCACTTTGTTCAAAAGGGCACTGACCACTGTTGCTTCTGTTCCAGAAATCCTTACAACAAAGATAGGGTTCCAAGGCAAAAGTCAGGGGGATGCATTTTGTAATGAGTAGGGGCATCCTTATCTTTCACATGCTCATGATAGCTCCTCCACAGGCTTAGGACTGTGATGTACTCACCCAGAGTTGCACACTGCATGGGAAGTCAGATGGGAAAAGGGTTCCCCATACCAACTTCCCCTGCTACAGATAGGATGGCAGCATTTGAGCCTTTACTGGTTGAATGCGCTCAACTAAACAAGCAGTTGCAGGAGCAAGTGCAATATTTGCAAATGACTCATTTTAAACCAACAATGCAAATGACTCAACTCAGGGAGCCAGTACCATATTCCTGACCAGTCAAGCGTGATCTGAGGTATAAAATAGATAAACCACCTACAGTAAGCTAAGTAGGTAAAGCTTAGGGAAGGCTACCAAGCAACTCAACAATATTTTGCTTAAAGTTCTTGCCAGACAAAGACTAATTTACAGACAGAGCTAAATACCTGTGATATCAACTGAATCATGTTTAAAAATAGAGTTTTGTATATAGGTAATAACTCACTATAAGCCTAGCAGAGAGAAACATACTGTACAGATTCCAAAAGCACAAGAAATTAATGTATGTTCTTTAAAGCCTCAGTTTAAAAAAAAAAAAAGGTACACAAAATTTTGAAAGGAACAATAATATATGCTTCTAATGCCCATATTCTCGTAATGCCTATTATTACTCATAGAACCAATATAACTAAAAAGAAAGAATGGTCTTATGGCTAACTCACAAGACTATGGAGTTAGAATATCAGACATGGGGAATATCTACATGTGCATATTAAGGTGAAGCAATAAACTCCCTCACATATTAAGAAAGAGTTTATTGTTCCTGTGTGCCACATATACAGAACTGAAATGCAGTGAGCTGGAGTGGAGCATCCTCAGCTGGCAGGGGGCCCAGACGGTAAGCCTGCCAGACCAGGGCTGCTCCAACCCGGTAAAATGTGCTGTGGAAGGGCTCGCTGGGGAACAGGGGTGCTTCAGTGCAAGGCTAGCTGGCAGTGTAGGGCTTGTGTCCCAGCCAGCCCTGTCAGTACCTACATGTGCACTGCTGCACAGTAAATAATGCCACAACAGGATAGTACTTGTATTTAAAAGTACTAACCTACGGTGCTGCCTATTAGTTTACTGCAACCTAATAGGGTTGCATGGGTAGATGCAGAGATTTTATTGTAGAGCTAATTAGGCCCATGGACTTCTGAACAAACAGATTAAATATGTTGCTTTGAGCAGGTCATTGAGGGTCAAATTTTCAGAAGAGACCACTACTATAAGGGGTATTTTTAGCAGTACAGCTTTGGATAACCCAGACTATTTTCATAGGTGGTATAGCCCCAGATTAAATCAATTGAGCTGAGTCTAACTATAACCTAAATATGAATCAGAAAAGATTAAGCAACCAAACACATTTTGTCTTCAATGTACCATAGCTACTTCAGCTGTAAAAGGCATTATATATTATCTGTTATTAATAAACAATAAAGTGCTCTTGGAGCCTTGGATGGAGAGTGCTATAGAAGTACAGTTTTATTTCAGAGTAGATTTGTTTGAGGTTAGTATAACCATTTTACAGAAAGGGAACTGAAATGCAAAAAAGGGAAAATGCAATTTTTCAGGGAAGTTCTAATTCTGAGTGCTTCATTTGGTGCAATTACAACTGCAGCTACCCAGAACTCTGAACAGAAAGTCCTAGATATCTGCAGCTGTGCTCTCAAAAAATATTTTTTAAAATATGGCCCTCAGAAACTTGAGCAAAATCACACAAGAAAGACAAGGTATGGTTCACTGTCCACCTTAGGTAGGTATAGATGTTACACTTAACACATTTTACGTGTACAGAAAGTACTTTAAAGCCATAACAGACATTCACAACATTTAAAGCATTTTAAAAATGGTGGATCCACTCTAAGTTAACCCTTGATGGATGTGGTATTAGACTAAAGTGATTTAGTTTAGGGTGCTTTTTGAACATCTGTAACACCTCTATCATGCTTCAGTGTAGGTTGCATTCTGCCACTATCCCAAGGGCCTTTTGCTGGGCAGCTTCCTAGTCTCAGCCAGCCTCAGCCCCAGGCTGTCACAGAGAAGAGATAGAAAAGGCTCTGTCTGCTACCTGCACAGGTGGGTGAGGAGGATGGGGGAATGGAGCCTCTCCGCTACATGGATTCCCCCGTGAAGCTTGCAGGCTCAGGTCTAGATGGAGTCAGGCTGGGTCCATGTGGCAGAGAGGCTCCATTTCCCCCTCTGGCCCCAGTTTCCAGCATGGAAAAAAGCTGGTCAAGCAGCTTCAGCTTCTGGCTGCCATTATCAGGAGGCTTGGGAGGAGGAGGGGTGGGGGAAGGGAGCTCCCTAAGTGTGAGGCCCTCTCCCCTACAGCTTGCTGGCTGGGGTCTCTGGGGACAAGGCCGAGGCTATGCAGCAGGGGGACTCCCTTCCCCCACACCCTCCACCTGAACTTCCTGACAATAGCAGCCAGAAGCTGCAGCTCCTGGCTGCCCAACCAGCTTTTCACCACACCAGGCACTGGGGCCAGAGGGGAAGGGAGCCCCCTCTCTGCCAGGAAGGCCCATACCTCTCCCCAAGTCCACAGCCAGCAAGCTGTGGGGGAAGGCCTCACAGGAGAAGGGCTCCCTTCCATCCCAGGTGAAGTTCCCAATGTGGCAAAAAGCCAGCTGGGCAGCCCTGTGCTGCAGCTGTCAAGAAGCTGGGATGTGGGGTACAGGAACCCCCCTGCCATGTGAAGCCAGCCCAGCTCCCACCCCACAAGACCCCAGCCAGCAAACAGTGGGGGGGGGCACACAGCAGGAGGGCTCCCTTTCTCCCACCCCTGCCCAAACTTCTTGACAGCTGCAGCCAGGAGCTGCAGCATGACGCTGCCTGTCTGCCTTTTCATCACTCTGGAACCTGGGGCTGGGAGGGGAGGAGGGAGCCTCCCTACCATGAGGGTCCCCCCCTCCCACAGCTTACTGGCTGGGATCTTGCAAAAAGGGGTGGTTCTGTTCCTCTGTGCCCGCCCCCCCCTCCCCCCGGTGCTTCTGGCAGTCACCAGCTAAAGCAGGGTGGGCAGGGCTGACTCCAGCAGCCTTCTGGGAGGCATGCAGGAGCCCCCCCGCCCGACCTGCTGGTTTTAGCCAGTGCAGGTGGGCACTGAGCCCAACCCTGCCCCCCTCAGCCTCACTAAATAATAATTCTCTGTTTGGTTCATTCCTGCTTTAAGTAAAGTGCAATAGAGTGCTTCTGCCAGCAGCTTTTTGAACTGGTCTACCTTAGGCCTTATTACTGATGGTATAGGATAACACCTATATTTAGGAATGTGCAACACTTTGTAAGCCTTAGTTTTCATTTGATTGATTATAAATTTTGCCAAACTTCAACCATTTGAGTAAAAGATTTTGGGCCATAGAATCCCTTAGGATAAATTTCTTTTGGAAAGCTTCAGTTAAAAGGGTTCAGCCATTTGCAATGACAAAGTTGAGCAAAACAATGTATTATTCCCCTATGCTAAAACTTCTTACAATCATCACACTGAGAAAATCTACTGCCTATGTTTTATGGACCAGGGACTTCCAGTTTAACATAGAGTCAAAAAGATGCTTTTTCTATCTGTATGGAAATATGTCCAGCTTCATCCAAGTTATGAGACTCTGAGAATCTCAATTCACATATACTGTATAGAATACAAGTACCAAATTAAGATTTTTATGCCATACATGACTGCTTTAATACTGGCCTTTCCTAACTTTTGAGAGCTTGACTTTGCAACCTTCATATATAGTCTGTATACATCCCCACTAGATGCGGTCATCTTCGCCCATGAAGGAAAAACAACATATATATAGATCGATCTATCTATCTATCTCTAGATAGATAGATATAGATCTATGTGCTGTTCTTCCTTCATGGGTGAAGATGACCGCATCTAGCAGGGATGTATACACACACACACACATATACACAGAGGATAAATATGTATATCAAAACTATAATTACACAAAACGTTTTCAGCAAACTACATCATTGTACATACATGTATTTTGCACATATACACACATTCCAATTTTGAAAAATGTAAAATAGTTTTGAAAAATTATTTCTCATTATTTCTTATTTTGTGTAATCCCTATCCCCACCAAAGCTGGTATAGGTGTTTTATTTCTGATACCTGTTAAGCATTACTGTAATTAGTGCTGGACAAATAGTTAATAACAGTTTATGCATTCATTAATTTCAACTTGTCTCCTGCTGATAAAATGTTCAAATAGACTACAAAACTCTGAAATTATTTTTCAAAAAAAAGTTACTCTTTTTATGAACAGTTTGCACTACATATCCAACTTGTATTTGTGCAGTGTTAGCTAATTACATAAGTAATGCAGTATTGTTTCTTACCTATATGGAATGGACCCGCACTGAACAAGTAATCAGCACAAGAATTTCAAAAATAAGGCTCTGGGTAAAATTCAGAATTTACTTTCAGTGAGTATTCAAGATTATTTTTATGGGTCTTTTGCTTGTAAAACTACCATTTGAATATTTGCAAAAAAATAATTTAAAAGAGCCATTACATGATCGTGTTGATATTTATTTCAAATTCAACTTACTTTCCAAAATATTTTCTCAACTAATAATAAAACCGCAATGCAAGTGCATTTTAATAACTAGAAGGGAGTTAGACCCTGACATCTCAGAAATAATTAACAACTTATGTTTTAAAGGGGAGGAAATTCTGTAACAGCCAAGGAGATAAATATTAAAGTAAAATTTTCTGAAAGAACAGGAGGAGGTGGCAAGTATTTTATAGAGCTGTTAAGAGCCTTTTAACAGTTTTAGAAGTATAGTACATCACACAGCTTCTTTTAGCACCAAAAACTTTCTTTGTTACTAAAGATGCAGTAATGAAATATTCTTTCAAGCAATACGTTTTTACAGACTTTCTTTCACTTGAAAGAATGCTGGGACAGAAAGTCTACTCCCACATGGAAAGTCAGGGGGAAGAACTTCTTCTAAGAAAGCCTGCCAAGACCTCCTTGCTAAGACTACAGTAAGCTACCATCATAACTGAAGAATTGCCAAGAGACCAAGACCATTTATGTAGACATCCTAGGGCCCTTGTACAGGTAATGAGGGGTTAGTCCTTCAAAGTTGCATTCTATGTCCCCTAAATTGAAATTGTGGGTTTTATTTTTCCGTCATTCATTGGTCTTAAATCTCATGAAATGCTCAGTGCACTATTCACAGTAAATTACTGCAGGGGGCACCATATAACAATCCACCCCACTGATCTCTTTGTACTACTTACGGCAGGGGGGCGCCACAAATTGGTAATCCCCATTACAGACTAGTGATGTCTATAGCTCACAGCTCATTAATATTTACAGATGACCAAAAGTGATGCGTTTCATTAATTGAATTGTGTCATTCATTAATCCCATTAATTTAATTAACTTTACACATATTTTTACACATATTATTACTTTTTTGAAAGTTTTTACACCAATATATTTAAAATCTGTTATTCTTATTTGATTATTTCTTTAATTAATTCCTAGATTTATTTTTATTCTTATCCTATTTTTTATTTTTCTATTTCTATGTCATCAAGTAAGCCACATTTTGTAAATCCGCTTGTCTTTTTTTATCTCACTCAAACAATCAACCCTATGAACAGAAACACTGAAATTCTCCGAATGCTTACAATATGCGCACAAATCTGCAGCCCATGAATTTCTTATATATATATATCATTGCATGTATATTGAACTGTAGTTGTGTGCTAATTGTAAGTCCAATAATACGCTCTGCGCATTATCTCACAGGGGTCCAATCCCAGAAGACATCTGGAAGCCCTCCCACCACTCTCTTCTCTACTGAAGCCCCTGTGAGTTGCAGTGGTGGCTGGTGAGGACTCAACAGGTGAGGACACCCCAGAGGCCTCCAGCCCATTACAGATACCTCCATTAGCAGCTGGAGGTATCTGTATTGGGCCATGTCATGCAGTGGGGTGCCCTGTGGCTGTGCTCTGGCAACATCCCTGAGGAAAGCAGTCCACATCATCTTTGCCTCGACATGGCACTAGACCGCCATCCTGTTGTGCCTCCGCTCTCCCATTCTCCTGGCAACATCAAGGTAGATGTGCTAGTTGGCCCGCTGGCTGCAGACAAACTGGCACATGACTTCAGGGTCCCCCAGCGCCTACACCAGGCAAGTTCTGATGAAGGTCCAACTGGACCTAGACCTATGCACCCCAGCCCACTCCATTCTCCTCTGTACACCAGACATCTCAGATAAATAAGGGGTACCCCAGGGAGCTATGAGCTCAATTTATAAGTCTTGAGGTGACAGGGATAAGGAAAGTTCACCTCCTGTCCCACCCTGTTGTTGCTGGGCAAAGTTTGGACATCCGACATGCTAAAGCCAGGCAGTAGAAACTTTGCATACTTGTTCTGGGTGTCTTTTAGCTCTGTGTATGCCATGGCACAGTAGCAGGCTACCCAAAAAGCCATGTACTGAGAGTTGGGCCCTCAATGGGAGCCCACAGGCTCCCAGTTGGGGCATGGCAGAACAGCAGGCTACCCAGTGACCCATCTGTCAAGACACCACTCCTGGAGGAACTTGGCCTGAACTGCTGAACAGTTTGGACATAGCTGGTGAGGAAATTAATGTTCACAGAACTCAACTGCTATTCATAAAGCAGGAACACTTAATGCTCGTGCAGGCTCATAGAACTCTGTTGGGTTTACATAAAACCGGTGAGCAAATTAATGGCATTAGGGCAACAAATATGCCACAGTCAGCCAAAAAGGGATTTTTCTAGAGGTGCAGGATCAAGGTGGGTAGGGGTTCCTTACGGCTCTTGCCAGGCCAAGTCTGGGGATTTTTGCTGGGCACATTACAGCTATGCTCTGTGACTATTGCAAGTTTTTGTGCCAGTCAGAACTGTTGCAAGTTTTGGCCCCACTGAGCAGCGTTCACCAGGGCTCCCCCTTGGTGTCCGGAAAAAAATTCATTACACAGAAAGACCTGCAAATGTAATAAAATGTATTTATTTTATAAATATTACATTTTTATAAACAATAAAAGGTATCATTTTGGAACCAAGAGTTCTAGATGTTTGCATTTCTTTTTGTCTCAGACCAACACAGCTACCACATACATCTCTGAAACACGGAAGATGCTGGATTTTAGCTGACTTTGGACTACAAACTCCATTGCTGAACAACAAGAAAGATTTCTATACCTCCCTGTCTGCCATCTGACCCCAGGAAAGAAATCTTGCTTGATCTACACAACAAAGAGCAAGCTCACAAAGAGACTCTCATGGATCCAGCGGGACGGGGTTCCAGCTTCTGCCTCCTCGGTTCAAAATGAAATTTATTTCCTACATATGGGGACTTTTTACCATCATGAACTTTCCCTGTGCCTGATGAAGGGTGCATGAGCCCAAAAGCTTGCAGGAAAAGATTTTTTTTTTTGCAATTTCTCAGTTGGTCTAATAAAAGTTCTCATTTTGGAACCAAGAGTTCTAGATTTTTGCATTTCTTTTTGTCTCAGGCCAACACAGCTACCACATACATCCCTGCAAATTGTAGGTACACCTAGTGAACAAGGGGGTTCACCACACAAAAATTGTAGCAACACCATATGAACAAAGGGACTTGCCACACATCATTCAGTGAATTACCATGTACATGTGACAGATAAATGGCCGTACCATTCCGAGTTTTGTCATCACAGACTAAACTACATTGGGATGAGGATTAATTTATGATGGCACAAACTCATTAAATCACCAAAAACTTGCATACATGTAAAGTGTGATGCCATTAATCCACATAAAAGGGCGACTTTCATCATGTGTACAAGTACCCCTGGATGCCTGAGGTAGTTCTGGCCCAGTGACTACTTCCTATGCCCTAGTAGTGTGGATCCAGAGAATCTTCCAGTTTCATTCATATTTTCTATTCTGCCAGCATGGCTTATTAGAACTCCAAGCCTGGTCTTCTTTTTCTTTCCTAGACCTATTGTTCCATTCATCTTTTTTCACTACCTATCTTGTGCCCTTCTGGCTCCATTAATCCTCCATCCCCAACCATCCACCCACCTCTTCCCTACATCCATTCTCCTCTCCCCATGCCAAAAGCATCCCTAAGCAATTCTCTCTCCTAATCTAACCTTTGCCCCTTCCCCAAATAAATATTCTCCCTTCCTGGACTAGACAATTATCTGCCTCTGAAAGCCAATCTGTTATCTCCTCCCCCCAACCCCCAATCCATCTTGTGCCCTTCTTCCAACCCCCAACACAAGACACGTCCCCCTCACAGCTTCTTTTCCTCCATCAGTTCATCCTCTGCCCACCAATATTCTCTAATCCATCTCCTTGCCTCCAATCCCATCAACACATCGTTGGTATCTAATTAATCAATCCTCTGTTCCTCATCAACTGATTATCTACACCTTGCCCATGCTCTCAATCAAATCCCTTCCCCCATTCTTCATTTTCCCCTCAGTCTTCCCAGTTAATTTACTACTTCAGATATATACCTGTCCCAATAAGCAATGTATCCAACAAACTCTGCCTCAAACTAGCAAGTTTTTCTTGCCCCTGTCAAAGGTCTGACTAGCCAACTGACTTCATGTTCCTCCTTCGTAGCTCTCTCTCCAACAAAACTGTTCCCCTTTAACTTACCTGCAGTCTTTTTCATTCTTCCTTATAGGAGTTTAACAAACTCAGCAACTGAGCAGCTCCTACTGATTGGTCCCAGGCACAGTCATGGGAACTCTAGCCCTGCTCCTCTGACCATTCATTATGCAGCTGAAGAGAAGCCAGATAGAGAGCAGTGGTCTCTCCCCACTCAAATGAAGTAATGGACCAGAAGGAGAAATGGCTGAGGCAGCTACAAAGTATTTTTCCTCTCCCCATACACGCCTCATTCTACTTCCTTTCTCATCCTCTTCCTTCTGAGTCCCCTTCTCTTCCCCATTCCCTTCTACTTCCTTCAGGGACCCACTGCAGAAAACTTATCTTTTATCATTGCTTGCAAGAGTTGTCCCCTTCTCTTTTCTCTCCCATTCATCGTGTTCACCCATCCTAATTTCTTTCTCTCTACCTTTCTGTATTCAGTCCACCTTCCCTCCAATTATTCATTCTAGCTCAGTGTCACTCCCCTTCTGCAAGTGTCCCATTTCTTTTCTTCTCAAATGCTCCCCATTAATTCTGCGCCCTTTTCCAGCCCCCTGCTCTGTGCCATAGTACCCTGTGTTCCACAAAGAAGGACTAAGAGAAACAGTTTCAAGGTCTTTGATGCACCCACTTCTGATGGAATAAAAGACCTAGAGCAGGGGAAAGCATAGTCAGCTGAAGATGAGAGTCCTGCTGCAGCTTCCTGCCTGCCCAAAGAGGGTTCAGAGCAGGCAGCTTCACCCCCAGTTAGCTGACTAGCAACCACCCATAAGGATTTGGTCTTGGGGACTGCCATTTTGCTCCAGAATCACTTGAAGGTTCATAATTATAGCTATGTTTTTCATAGTATCTAGGTCATTTTTACCTTCTTCTCAACCAGAAATTAGCTTTTTAAATCACCTACCAGTCCCTAGGCTTTGTAGGGCATGACTGCTTCTAGACATTGGTTTAGATTCTTTCTCCTTTAATTTGGAAGCCACATGCCTTTCTGTAAACTGGGGGTTTCTGTGCTCTTATCTCCCATCACTGTTTAGTGTGCTTTCCATTCAAAGAGACAGTAATCTTCCCAGAGCCAGGGAGTTAACCAGGTTGTTCATCCACTTGTATATGAAATGCATTAATATTATTCATCTTAACTTTGAGCAGTTTATTATTCCTAGTTATCTTACAAGGGTATTATACCTGCCTTTACTACATGCACATTTCTGCATAAAATCAGCCCATTCTGTAAAGTCCAAATCTAAAGCAGCACTTAGGCCTTACTATTGGGATTTAGACTGAATCTAAGCACCTAAATCCAAGAGAGCAATTTATATTGGTTTGCTTCTTACTGAATATGCATTGGAGACTACAGAGGGCCCTGAGTTTTGGACAGTAAGATTACTTAAGTGTCTAAAACTCTGTCACTGCACACACCCAGAGCATCTTGGCTCAGCTGAGTGTCTCAGCACTTCTCAGACATATAGCTATTTGGGATTTACACACTAATTTTCCCTGCATCTAAATCCTGCTGAGGCCTATCCCAGTAGGCATACCAAAAGCAGGCATAACACACACTGATAGCATTAAATTCAGCAAAAGAGTAGCAACCTAGCAACTTTCATTCCAAAACACAACAGCCAAAGGAGGTGGGGCTGCCTGTGCTCACTTCCCAAGGCACTTAATCCAGGAAATGGCAAATCTGGCTTCAATGTTCCCCTTTGCCTGGGCAGGATTAAGCCCACACTGCTTGCTCCCCAGAAGATGCCCAATGCCCTAAGCTATTTTGCTTGACTGGTCCATTCTATATATATATAGATATATCTCTATCTAGCTATCTAGATAGAGAGAGATATAGAAAAATATAGATATAGATATATATCTAGATAGATATTTCTGATTTTTGTATTGCATTTTCTAAAAATCAATTAAAAAGAAAGAGAGAACTGTTAGCATTGCTTACTAGCCTGCATTATTGCTGGGAAATCTCCCACAGGTGTCAACAATGGCCTGCAGCATTGTGTAGAAAATCATTCCCATGTAGAAACTCCAAAGCCTGGTGGACTGCGTCCAGGAAAGGGAATGTACTTTATAGCTGTTGTTCCACTAATGTTGAGAAATCCCATACATGCAGTCATTGATAGCTTCCTGTGTGTTTGAGGACTTTATGACACACGGCGACAGTATTTACTTCATCCAGAACAAAACCAGAAGTACAGAACCAATGTTAAATTGGTTTGCTACAAACCATTAACAGTCAGGCGCGGGACAGATATTTGGAAAGCCTAAGCCTGAACTGATTCACTCTTTTCAGGTTAGTCTAAGTTGCACAGCTTAAACTGATTAATAACTGAACAGGCATTCTCTGTTAAATCAGGAAGTGCAGGCATGTTCCTACACTGGCTAAAGCCAGAAGCCGGAGGGGGCACTATAGCATGCCTGCCAGCCAAAGGGGAGGGAGGAGAGATGCCCTCCAGGGCTCTCAACCCTCCCTGCTGGAGTGGAGGGGGCATGGCCAGGCACCAGCCAGGGCTAGCAGGACACATGGGATGCCAGCCACCTACCTGGGGGGCGTAGGGGAGCTGCTGCCAGACAGAGGAGTGGGGATGGGAAAAAAGTCCCTTCTCCAAAGCAAGCATGTATTGAACACAGCAATTTGCAAAGCATACAACAGGGAACTACCAAAAATCTTCACCTAACCGAAGATACAGCCCAGCACAACAGCACACATAACTTAATCTAACTTAAAATGTAAATCAGGAAGACAAGAGAAAGCCTTGCACAAGTCTTCTAATCCTGAGGGCAGAGTGTTTCCTTACAGCCAGGCATTCAGAAAGGCTTTGTTTAGGTTTTACAGGTACTGCTTTATAATGTAAATGTAGCTCTCTGCATTTGGTCTACAATTCCAGCCAGAAGCTGTCTGCAAGTTCCCTTAACTCCATCTCCCGCACATATGTGTGATGGTTGTCAGGTCTTTGCCAACACTTCCCACCTCTGTCTGGTCCTGAACATCTTAGCTCTGGGCTTACAAGTGCAGGTCTTGCCTCTTTCCCCTGCTCCAAGATGCTGTGGAATTAATCCCCTCCCTGGCTGCAGGCAAGCTGGAAAAAAGGTTGAATTAACTTCATCTCTGTCTGGCTGCAGGAAAGCCATGGAGGTCCACAGGGTTTGCCAGCTGGGAGGCAGGGGAGAGAGGGAATGGAGGGAGGAATTTACCTCAGGGGTCATGGCAGGCCAACGTCTGGCTATACCCCACCCCTGCTCCAGCTACAGAGCAGAGGGGAGGGGCCAGCCAAGCTCTCTGGAGCAGAGTCCACCCCCAACAGCATGGTGGGATGCTGGCAGTCTCTGATTTAACTTAAATCAGCAAGGGGTCTGAGACAGACATTGCATAAACTGCTTTGAGCCAAATCAGTTAAATGTGATAGTACATTCAACTAGGTTTATCTCAAACCAGTTTCAGTCATTTTCAAACTAGTTTATGTGCACTGAGTTCTGTTACAGGTTTAAACCAGTTTCTGATCACTTAAACTGGTTTATGTGTAATGTCTGTCCCTAGCCTCAGAGATTACCAGCTTTCAGACAGCTACTGCTGCTTACTCCTTCACTGCCTGGATAGTCTTATTACTTTTTCCATCCCTGATTTAGTTAGCCCCCAAGGTGCAAATCTACCCAATCTTCTGTCTTATTTTTTCTCAGTGTACAAAGTAGGCAGTATTGCTCTGCTAAGTGCTACATAGCAGAATTGCTCATCTGAGCTGCAGATCCTGCCACACATTGGATTGTTGATGCAGTGAAGGACATGCAAAGAGATAGGGATGGGAGACATTCATGTGCTGCCCTTTCTGTTTGAAAATGGCACTGCCTCCTTCCAGGAAAGATGTTACTAGGTAAATCTTGGAATTGTTTCATGACCCATGGATGTTGTGCTTTTGGGCTCCCATTTACTGTTCTCCAAATGTCCCACGATGCAGAGGGAAGGTAGTACTGGAAAAGACAACCCCTTCTTACCCTTGCACCTGCTGTTGGTGTCAAGTATGGCAATTCCCACTTGGTATTCAGGCTTTCATTTATAGCTACGCTCATTTGTGCACAGCTGCTATGATGCAATATGCTCCAGGTTCATGCCTCAAGCTTCTCCTCTCACAGATTACCCATTCACATGTCCATTGCCTTAGGCATCTAGTTAAAGCCACAAAATACTGAAAATGTAAGCCAAATGGGAGTATGGTTTAGGGGATTGATTCCAGATATGCCTGTGACAGAGAGGTCCAGGGTCTCTCAACAATTTATAATTCAAGGCAAAGGAAAACTAACTGGAAGAATATATACAAAGACATATCCACACTACATCTGTGGACACAAAAGTTAGAAAACTATTATATTGAGCATGAGGGAGTAATCTCACCAGTCTAGAAAGAGTTATGAACCTACACCTTCACACATGAGGGATGTCTGAAGAAATGGAGTAGCCTTTAAAGTTCAGGAGAGGAAGATGGGGAAGCCTCCTAAAAGAAGTAAGGAAAAGTTAGTGGTCTGGTAGAGGTAAAAAAAATCCTTTCACATTTTCTTCACAGGAGCCAGGTTCAAACACTCCTTCATAGAAATGTTGATTTAACTCCCACCTGATATGAAAATAGACTAACACCCAAGACCTGATAAACAGGTCAAGAGATAGAAGATAAAAATAAATTTACCTGGGTAGAACAAGAGAGGCATATTAGGGCTAACCAGAATAAACACACTTCTAGAGATTTAAAAGTGGTTTTAGTCTCTGAGGACTAGCCTACAGACATGTTTTATACTAGTACAATTCAGCTGATTAGGGGGGCGTGACTTTTTTGTATTCATCTCTAGTAACCAACAGAGTTACAATGGTACAACCTGCAATGTGATAGATGCCGAGATACCATTATAAAAGACAAGGAACAACCTCTGGATGCAATTACACCAAAGGCAAGTTTGATCAAGAGTATGGAAGAAATATGAAGACAATGCAAAGACTACTCTTTAAGACATTTGTGTCTTCAAGTCCAGGTCGGTGCAGTTGTACCCATTTCTCTTCACATATGGGAAAGTTGATTATAAGCTATACCAGCACAGGAACACTGATAGTTGCATCAGAATGTTTATCCCACTACAACTCTTGCCTGTAGACTAAAAAATCAGAGGCATAACAATGGAGCCATGTGCCTGTACCTACTGCTGCACATGGGGGCAGCAACAACTTTTGGCTGCTAACTGTGCAGCTGAGGCAGCAGGCATTTTTTCTTTCCCAACCCCCCAAGAAATTGTCCAAGGTGGCTGCCTCATCTGCCCCACCCTAGTTGCACCACTGCAAAAAACTAAATGGAAAATGACCTCACTGGGCTTTTGTTCAACTTCCAGGTGAGGTACACTGCAATGTTTCTTTCTCTTATTCCTATTTTCTCTATATGTGTTCTCTCAATATTTATTAAATCTTGGGTTTTTTAAAAGACTAGTGTTATGGAGCGGGCCCATCAGCTTTTTGGGGTGGTTTCTGGAGGAGTTTCTGGAGACCACCCACCACAGGTTCTGCGTTGTCATCTTGGTCAGATAGGAATGGACAAAGAAATCCTTTCACAATAAGGTGTGTTCCAAAAAGCTGTGGCAAGTGAACACATGGGGAAAACTCTAACAACAGTGGAAGGAGAGTGAGTTGTCTGCACAACAGAGGTCACATATAAACCAATGTATTCAGTGACATCTTCAGACAAAGCCTGTTTACACATCAATTTCTTCATCTTTAAATTTGGAATACAGACAGGTGTTAATCTGCATCTCCCCCAGAGGGCTCTTGTTAATATTTAATGATTATGTTTGTATCATACCTTAAAGATATAAATGCGAGTGTAACAGTATAATTATAAGAAACTATTACTTCATGGATTTCAGCCCAGTTTTCAGAGGAAAAGTGTTTAGATAAACTTCCAGATTTCTTTCTGTCAAGCTGAATTCAAATCTCAGATCATTTGATGTTTCTCTTGCTAATTACAAAAATATGTATATTACAAATTACAAGTAGTAGATTACACACATGCACACCCCTCTCTTTGAATAATGATTTGCAGCATTTCCATTATAATGAATAACTTTGTAAATACTTATCTTTAAAATTTAGCTAATATTCATATTGCATATTCATAAGAACAATGGAAAAGTTTAAGTCAATGAAAAACTAAGCAGCTCCTTACAAAAAATACCGTTCTGTTTACATCCCTTTAAATCAGTTCTGTGTATAAATGCCTACCGTGTGTGTGTGTGTGTGTGTGTGTGTGTACAGACATGACATGGATTTTAACTATTTTTCTGATACATCCAAACAGCACCATTTTTCTTTATGTATTGTAACACCTTTTAATCATTAGAATGGGCTTTAGTTTTGAAAATGCTTTTTCATTTTGAAATTGAGCTAGACAACTACACAGATGTAATTTTTAGTGCTGATAGAATTAGCAAGGCTTATGACTGCTTATGACTGTATTGTTAAAGGAAAACAAATATATTGACTTCAGTAGTCTTCCTTAGAACAACACTTGTAAGCTACTCTAGCTGAAGAAAAACCTTTTGCTAAGAATGACAAGTGACAGGTCAAAACCTTTTCTGATTTAACTAAAGTCAGTGGATTTTCCATGAACATAATTTGATTTATAAAATGTATCATCCAAGCTGGGTCAACAGAGACTTTCTCCAAATGTATTATAGGCTAGCTGGTGTTCACAACCCATGCACTTCCGCTTAAATCCTGATCCTGCAAGTAATTCCAGACCACTGCACATCTCTCAGCCCTGTTGACTTTCTTGGAAGTCCATGATGTCACAGAGGTTCACATGCATAGATTGCAGAGTGGGAACCTATATCATTGGCTCTTTGGATTCAATATTTGCAGGTGTGCAATCTGGTCACCTAACAGAATATGTCTACCCTTCAGACTGCAGTGTAGCATAGAGATAACCATGTTAACTATAAAGGAGCTATCTTGGGTACTAGGAGCGTTCTTGCCATTGCAGCAGGGAGATTGGCAAAGGCTAATTCATTGATTTCACTAGTCATAAGACTTCATTTTCATGAAGATCTCGTGACCAAAAATCGCTGAATAGTTTTAGAAAGTGCATTAAAGGAGCTGCAAGTGCCATTAAAGTTTGTTAGCAACTTTTATTTGAATACTTTTGCAACAGCTACAAAATTCTAGTTATTAATGTATTTACTTGAATAGAAGATGACCCTGATTATAAGATAACCCCCCCAATAATTAGATTCGATATATGGAAAATTTATATATTTGTTATAATTTTCCGGGCACAGAATCTAATTATGGGAAGTTTGCTTTGAATTTGTCCCCCTCCCACTGCTGTAAAAAGGAAAATAAATCTGAGGGGTCAGGTACCCCTTTACTTTTTACTTCCCCCACAACTTTTTCTCCTGGCAGCCCCCTCCTCCTCTCTTTACTGTCAGGCCCTGCTCTCCATGAGCACAATGAAGTGAGGGGCAAATTTGAAAACAATAACCTTGAAATTAAGCATAACTGTAATAATTTGCATATGGTACCCATGCACTTAGTATATCCAAAATTGATACATGTGAACTTGTTTTTAAACTACTGCAAGTTTTAGCACAGGTACTCCATAAGCACTCTTTTCAGTAGCACTTTAGCATCTACTTATACGTAATACAAACTATATATGACATTAGTCCAAAGTAAAAGGCTTGTGATTTACTACATAGTTCAAGCCACAGAGACTTCACAGCTCAGCACTCCTCAGCACTGCTCAATATGTTAAAGGAATTATGTGTACTCTAGACACCCCCAACAAAGGAGCCACGAGCTAATTAGCCCCCACATACCTAAAACCAGGTGTTCTTGTCATAAGTCCTAGGATGCTCCAAAAAATTATATGCAGATGACAGAGGGCCATTGAGTCCAGCTTCACCTCATGGAGAGCAGGGCCACACTAATCATATGTGCCAAGGGTGAGAAAAGAAGGACTGACAGAGGGATTCTGGGTGAAATGTATGCAATGCTGTGGCTCACCATAACCTGAAAAAGAGTCAGCAGTAAAGGGGACTGTGCTTAATGGGCAGTACCATATGTCTTATTTAGATGGCCTATACTAACATATTCTTGTGGTAGGTTCCCATCAGTTTGTTTGCCCAGTGTGGACCATGTGTTTTATAGTCATGCTCAGTGTTGGCTACATTTACTCAGCTTCATAGTTTCCATTGCTGAGCACATGCTGCTTTTGGCAGCAGTTTAATGATAAACAATGTTTTTAGTGACACTTTTTTGTATGCGATTATAAGATGAGTGGCTTTTTCTCCATGCCAACTGGGGGAGGAAACCTCACCTTGCATTTGAGTAAATATGGTATTACATTGCTGCAATTTTATGTTAATTTAAGTGGCCATATAATCAATGACAATTGATATATTTTGGTGAGAAAGCGCATTTCCATGGATCATAACACCTACATAATTCTAGAGAGCTCAACACAGTGCCACACAGACTTACCTGAGCTAGGCCGGGTACCAAAAGCAGTAGTTGCATGACTGCAATTCTTTGTATGGGTTAATTTGCCCTGCTTTTGAGCAGGGCAGATCAGCCTAGGTGAAATGCTGCACGAATACAGTTATGTTATTTCTGTGACCTGAGCTAGTTCAGGTATCTCTGCATGGCACTGCCTTGTGCTTTACAGCTATACCCACAGCAAGAAGACTAATTACCTAGTGCCAGCTTTAGCACTGGTAAAAGCTCCAATTTCCCTGGGATCTCGCTATTCTCCTGAGCAGAGTAAAATGATTCTGCTAAATTGCAGCAAGTTTTTGGAAGCAGTCAAATGCTCACAAGGGATTATGCTGAGACCACCTAGCTTATACTTACTAAGTGCTGGGTTTGAAATCCATGTTTCCAGAAGTAAAAGGTTATGTTCACCTGGTGAACAGGTAATGTCCATGTCTTGTGTGTTGGCATATCTCTCAAGAAACCACAACTGTGTGTAATAGAAGAAAGTTAATTCTTCAAGATGTTCTATGTATCATTTAAATTGCCCTTTGTTCAACACAGTTCAAACTTTCTGCTGACTGTGATTAGGCGTACCATATTCATAGGGAAAAATGCATTTCTAATGGCACAACTTCTCTGTTGCAGACACAATATGATGTCATTTTCTATCATAATATACCCTGTGTCCTAAATATAAAACTATCTAAACATGATCTTTCCAAGCATTAAAAAAAAATTAAACATTATTTCTTCTTTTCTCTTTATAATTCAGTAATAGAACAATTTGTTCACGCCTGCAGCCCTTATATGAACAACCCCATTGTAATCAATTGGAGTACTCACATTCATGAGGGCTGAAGGCTCAAGGGTCTATATTTATGAAATCTTGTCAAGACTGATAATTGTAGCTTCTGTGGAAGGGGTTCCTATCCATATATAATGAACTACAAAGATATAGTTGACTATGGAGGTCAGTAACACCTGAAAGTGATCTGACCATTTCAGGTATACTCAGAGCCCTCTCTCAGTCATGGGTCAAGATCATGTCAGTGTTACCCAAATATTATAGGTGAAACCACTCAGACAAGCTTGCAGAATAGAAACTGGTTTTAATTGTTAGCCTGAAATAGCATTGGGTGCCACAATAAAAGATATGTGTACGGTCTAGGGGTATTTCCTCTGCTCCAAAAATTGATGCGATTTGGTCACGGAAACAGAACTGGCCAGACAACTAAATTGGCAATCACTTGCTGATAGAATCCCCAAACAATTTCTTAGTTGGCCAGACAAGATTCCTCCAACTACCCATACTCAGGCATACTTGACATGCTACTCACATTACCTTATTCCACCAAGTTGTTATAAATCATTCTGTTCTTCCTCATTTTTGAAGATACGTTACCCCATGTAAAATCATCCTGTGAACAGGTGGAATAATTAAACAGATAAAAATATAAAAGCAGTCTATAAGATCTTTTTTCCCCCGAGAAATAAGGTTTATCACAAAAACATAAGTTCGCAAAAGCAAAAAAAGAAAAGACTAAATTCTGCAACTAGAATTTTACCCCTGTCCTATGACCCCTTGATGTGAAGCCCTGTCTTTCAAGTGGCCAGTTTACAATCCTTCCCTTGAGTGCCTATAAAGAGGGAAGTGAAAACCAAGGTGAGGTGAAATCTTTGTTCTCTGGAGACCAGGTAGAACCTATGCACCCTGTCATGCATACTTTACTTCAATATTAGGCATAGTTCCTTTTCCTTTTCTCCCTTTGCCTCCCTTGAAGAAATACATTTATTGTATCCAGAGCTGCTTTCTGCTTTAGTTAGATGAAATCTCTTCATAAGCACACACAATATCCCAAGGAGTTGACAAGATACAGCATCTTGTTCCTCCCCCGGGTCTTTTTATTTTCAGGATCTTCTTTAAAGGCTTCAGTGTGGAAAGTGCCTGCTAGTGCTCAGTGTTCCCCACCAACATGTCAGGCTCTTATCATCAGAAATTGGGATTCTTTTTTCTGCAATGTAAAGATCCTAAGGGGGGCCATTGATACATCATTCAAGCCTGAGTAAAAACACCAGCAGGAACACACAATAAAACAGCAGAAACAGCATGAGGAACAGACTCTTGAGGGCATTTGTTTCACATGATGCCATGAAGTCAAACTATTTCTGGCTACAAAAAGCACATACAAGATGCTACTAGTTTCATAAGTAGGACACAAAGCTTTATTTATTTGGAACAGTTACTTACTCAGTGTTATTGAAGTTGATGGGAATTTGCTTGAGGATTTTCCCCCATTGGGAGGATTTCACTCAATTGATTATAAACAAACAGTAGTGTTACTTTATGAAATACTCAGAATCCTCACATAGATAGGACAGACCTTCCTTTGGAAATTACTAAACAAAACTTTGTAATTCGTGTATTATAAAAAAAAACGTAGATGTCATCTGTGTATGAGGAGGATTCATATGAGAACACAGCTATTTTCACATAAAAAGTCCATGCATTTTAGTCCTGACCCAAAGGGACAACCTCTAGGTGAGAAGGAGTCATTTAATTTCCATTTCTACTCAGTTCTTGACCTCTCTGTTTGGACTACTAACCAGTAGAGCAATTAACGGTGGACATTATAATCTGTACACTTACACAATGGGAACAGTGTATTTGTTTGAATCCTTATGCTGCATCCATCACCACTGTAATTCAATGGTGATCACCAAATTGATTTTACACAAGCCATCCAGCAGCCATCAGAGGATGCCTTTAGGTTGCATGAGACCCATCAGCTCAGCAATGAAAAATTCCATATTCTGTGTATAAAAATCCTGTACAGCATGTAAAGAGAGGACAGAAAAGGAGGAATAAAAATCTGCAAATCTTTTGCATTTGACTTTTGCTATAAGGCCTCTTAAATAATCTAAAAATAGTCAGCAATACTCTAATTCCAATGACCTCTCACTGCAGAAACTATGGAGAAAAGAATCAGATAACAAAATGAGTTTGATTCCAGACTGTGATTCTCTGTCTTGATCTTAACAACTGTATCTTTACTTCTGCACATAGATGACAACATCGGTATGTTTGACAGTGGTGCTCTGACTACAGCAGAGTAAGATATATATGTCAAATAACTTGTATGACTTTTTTTCTTCTTCAGAAATTGCCCACCACCGAGCTTGCAAGATCCTCAATGTATTTGGTATTTTAAAAGACCCATAATTGAAGCTCTTCAGATTGCTAGCAAAAGATCAAACTGACATCCAGTCATATGGCATTCTGTTTGCTTTCTGATTGGATGGTACCTATCTAATCAACAAAAAGTATGAATTTCAAGCCACAGATATTAATGTAAAATTGCAGCCTGAAAGTTCAACACAACTGGTCAACTATCCAAGCTTAACACTTGCTTTTATCCATACAAATAAAGCTCATGGTATGGTAATGGAATAATCACGGAAAATTAACGCAGGTGAAGCATGGGCTCCGTCAAAGTAAATTTGCTGAAGAATATGAAAGAAGAGGACTTGTAAAGCCCATTTGCCTGCTTGTCCAGAGAACTTACAAGAGTTTGCAACTGGAAAAGTTGGGGGCAGGATGTTGACAGAGCAGCTACAGATTGTAGCTCTGCCCTGGCCCTGGCCCACCCTGTCACGAGCACAAGATCCCAGCCCGCTGCGGAACAGCTCTGCACCCTGCTGCATGCCCTGCCAGCAGGGACAGTGCTAGAGAACGGGTTAGGGGGGCTATAGCCACCCCAAAATTCCCCATAGCCATCCCTCCCAGCAGTGCCAGCTGGCCCACAGCACCCCTCCCCACACACTCAGTGCCCCCCAACCAGGAAGAAGCTGGTGCCGATGCTGCCTGCCAGCACTGCTGCAGCCACTCTGTACGGAAACCCTAGCCCATGCTATCACAGCATGACTGCTGCTGGGGTCTCCATGAAAACCAGCCCCAGCCATGTGGGCAGGCACTGCTGGAAAATGGAGTGCACTCCCAGCTGCAACCAGCCTGTGGGCCAGACTTTACCTGCCCTGGTCTAACAAAACTGGTGCCTCTGCCTGACCTCCACCCCTACTGGTGACAACCTGACAGGTAACAAGGAAAGAAGGAAACAGGCTGTGAAAGGAATTTCTTAACACAGGAACTACTCTTGAGAGCACTCAGGAATTACAGATCTTTTTAAACCCAGTCTTGAGATAAACCCTCCCTTGGTCTAATCTCATCCTTTCTGTGACACCGTGGCCCACCAGCATAGCAGATCAGGCAGAATTGCACCTGCCATTTGGCCTCTTAATGATTTCCAAAGCTCTAGCCCTCTCGCACAGTAAGGCTTCCCTACCACTGTACAAAATCCATTTTCAGAGCAAAGCCATAAGGCAAGAATCATTCAAGGTTCCTTGTCCCTGGTTTTAATCTTTATGATTTTTCCAAGTCACTTCTTCAATGAGTTGTCAAATTTATTTCCTGGGATTGGGACTATAAATTTGGGGGTGTGACATGCTGATGAAAGCCACAGTTGACCCCTCAAAGCCACCATGTGGCAGTGGAGGTCGGTGTTCTACCACTTCTCCAGGAGCAGCAGAGTCCTTTACAATGCAGAAGGTCTCATAGTTTCATAGTTAGTAGGGTCGGAAGAGACCCAAGCAGATCATCAAGTCCGACACCCTGCCATGGCAGAAAAGAGTCCTGGGGTCAAACAACCCCAGCAAGATGTTCGTCTAGCCTTATTTTAAAGACCCCCAGGGTAGGAGCCAGCACCACTTCGCTTGGAAGTTGGTTCCAGATCCTAGCCGCCCTGACAGTGAAGTAGCGCCTCCTGATGTTTAGTCTGAATCTACCCTCTGCCAGCTTGTGACTGTTATTTCTAGTCACTCCTCGTAGTGCTCGGGGAAACAGGGACTCCCCCAGTGCCTCCTGGTCCCCTCTTACTAGTTTGTAACAGGCCGCTAGATCCCCCCTCAGCCTTCTCTTGTGGAGGCTGAACAGGTTCAGGTCCTGTAGCCTCTCCTCATAGGGCCTGCCCTGCTGCCCCCTGATCATGCGAGTGGCCCTCCTCTGGACCCTCTCCATGCTGTCCACATCCCTCCTGAAGTGCGGCACCCAGAACTGTATGCAGTCCTCCAGCTTCGGCCTTACCAGTGCCGCATAGAGGGGGAGTATCACCTCCCTGGAGCTGCTCGAGATGCATCTGTGGATGCATGACAAGGTGGTGTTGGCCTTCCTGACTGCCTCCCCACACTGCCGGCCCATGTTCATTCTGGCATCAGTGATGACTCCAAGATCCTTTTCTGCCTCTGCACTGATGAGAAGGGAGTTCCCCAGCCTGTAGGTATGGTGCTGGTTCTTCCTCCCCAGGTGCATCATCTTGCACTTGTCAGTGTTGAATCCCATCCTATTCTCATCTGCCCACCCCTGTAATCTGTCTAGGTCCAATTGTAGCCTATTCCTTCCTTCTAGTGTGCCCACATCCCCCCACATCTTGGTGTCATCAGGAAATTTGAACAGGGTGCTTTTTACCCCCTTGTCCAAGTCACTGATGAAGATGTTGAACAGTGCAGGCCCGAGGACCGAGCCCTGGGAGACCCCACTGCCCACATCCCTCCAACTCAAAAATGACCCATCCACCACCACTCTCTGAGTGCGGCCCTCCGGCCAGTTGGCGGCCCATTTGACCGTGTAGGTGTCAACACCACAGTCCCCCAGTTTCTTAATGAGAACGGGGTGAAAGACAGTGTCGAAGGCCTTCCGAAAGTCCAGAAAGACTACATCCACTGCTACCCCCTGCATCTAAGGATTAGATGACCTGGTCGTAGAAGGCCACCAGGTTGGTCTGACAGGAGCTGCCTCTAATGAACCCGTGTTGGTTGCCCCTAAGCATAATCTCTCCTGCTGGCCCCTTGTGGACATGTGCCAGAATAATTCTCTCATGCTCTTGAACAGCTCCCCATGGCACAATGAACCCAAGGAGCAGCTCACAGGACTCTCTGATGTGGGCCCCCCTCTCCAGCCCATTGCTGAAGGGCAGGTATAGGGGTGCAGGCCCCCAGAATTACCCATTGGAAAGCCTCAAGTCCCAGACCACCTGGGTATAGGTGAAACCTCCCCAAGAGGATGCCATCCATAGACTTTGCACTGTAGTTAACAGTGTTTTAAAATTATATTTAGTATTTTCTATTGTTTTGCTTTTTTATTTTTTGTAATAAATTTGAGTGTTTGTGTTTACATGGCTTACAAGGAGGCGGGTGGGGGGTTGTTTATGCAGGACACCCTAGTAATTTGTTTGATGTTTTGCAGATGGTCTGGACGGGGGCTCAAGCCAAGCTAAAATATATTTAGTACACCAAAATTGAACCTGGCCCTTGCTGCTGACCGGTGCCTGGAAGAAGGGTCACACAGTGTTTGTAGAACGTCTGCAGGATTTACCCAGCATTAATAGTGATGATTAATTAGTACCTGTAAAGCACTAGCATTTACTAGAATGCACACGTATCCCTTACACATCCAGAGCTTGTGGCTTCGAAGCACCCAGCCAATTGTCCCTTGCAAAAATATTTCATATATTGCCAACTAGATGAAGATCATTGACCAAGCAGCTGAGTTCTGCTTCCTCTGAAGCAGGAGGCTTATGGAAGCTTAAGTACTTTCCTTCCGCTCCAGAGATAGATAGCTGAGTCAATTACATTTTGGTAGGGTAGCATAAAAAAAAAAATCTAACTGACCCTTCCCAGATTCCCTAGGAAGGTTTTGTACATTGTGGCTTGATGACAGTGGGGCAAATAAGAAGACAGGAACCAGGTAGAAATTTGGTCTACAAGCATACCTCACAATGCGATTTCTGTCACTTGAACGGAGCAAAATCCCCAGGAGCATGAACAGTTTACAAAGACTACTCAGCACATCTTAAGGAATGAAAAACATATTTTAAAACTATGTGGAGGATAACAGATGCCAGATGGGAGACTAGAGAAATGCCTGAGGTCAGCAGCTACCAACGTGGGGAAATCTGAAGGCCAATATGTGCAGACATTATGGTAGATAAGGTGGAGGACAGTAATCCTCACAATGAGATAATATAGCTTTTTCATATCATTATGATATTTTAAAAAAATAACTTCATTTAAAATATCAAAATATAGACAGCATAAGCTCTAATATAAATAGGGTGAGGAAAGAGAATAAATAGTATTATCCTATTTAATCACAGAAGTGATTTAATGACCCTTATCTGATTATGTGGGGATCCCAAACAACAGTATTAAATAAATAAATAGAATATTAAAAAACTGTTAGCTGGTAAGCTGCTTGAAAATATCCAAATTAAATGTAGTGGGGGGACACATCTATCATATTTAATAGGAAATGGTATATACACATGTAAAATGAAGATGGGTGGGCATGTACTATGCCACTGTCAAGCATGAATAAGAAGGCCCTAAGCCTGATGTCACTGAAGGCAACAGTAAGACTCCAATATGTTTCATAGTCAGAGCAGAAACAGGGTTTTAAGGACAGAAACTGTTTTGACCCTTATACATGCTGATTGACACCTTTCTCCACAATCACTCCCAATGGGATGGGAGGGTGGCAGGACAAACTCTTTTATGAACATGACCTCTGTTCCTTGGCTGTGAATAGCTGACAATTTTCTTGCTTTCTATTCATTATTTGAAGACTTCACCCAAATAAATTTTGGTGTGTACTGCTTAAGGTCTTCTACCTTATAACTAGCTAAGAGTTCAAAATGGCTGTTCTAATCCATTAGAAAGTGAAAAAATCTTATTCTTGAATGAAAAAAGTAAATTACAGCATTATATCTGTATACTCGCAGTGGAAATATATTATCCTTCAGGTGGGCCTGCCAGCCAAATGTTTACCTGCTCCCAACTTCAACTGCAAAACATAATATGGGAAATGAACAAGACTTTGCTACAAAACTGGAAACAGGGCAGTAATACAAGAACCTAACAGAGTTAGAAGCTACAATATTTCTGTACCCAAGACCTGTCTTGTTTCTCAGGGCTTTGTAGAGTACTTGGGTGACTGGTGCCTCCTGAGTTGGGGGGGCACATGCCCCCCCCAGCGGCCAGTCAGCAACCAGGGGGGTCCCTCATGCCCAATCTCACTGACCAGGGGAGGGGGGGGGGGGTGGTCCCAATTGCACCAAACTGGAAGCACAAGCGGCACTCCCAGAAGTGCCAATGGAACTTCTCCTGGCACCCCCACTCTCCAGTCGGTGCTCACAGAGAAGGCATGAGTGCTCCCACCTGCCCATCACCTAACTGGGAAGTGCTGGCTGTCAGGGGGTGCACAGCACTCGGTGGTGCACATGCACCCCCAATGCATCACCATTGGTAGAGTATATTTCTATCCTCCTCACAAACATCTTCCCAGCAGAAGCCCTTCTCTCTGAAAAAGTTTTTCCACTGCGTTTGTGATATTCATCTTAAAACAGCTAGGACTACTTTAGGTACTGCTGAAAATTTTTAGCGAATTCAGGCTGAGCAGAGTCAAAAGAGCCGTTTTCAAAGGCTCATGACATTTATTTTTTCTCTCCCAAATTCAATCTCTCTTGCACTCTCTCAAAAAAAACCAAGGGATTAAATTGATTCATTGCTATGATCCAGTTTGAAAACTGGCAAAACAGAATGTTTAACAAAATCATGACACTTCAGTGAATTAAATGGAAGTTTGCATATAATTTTAATGATAGATTTCTAATACTTAACCTGTATCTCTCTCTAGATACTGATCTGAATATTTAGCTATTTCTATGCCTACATATATCATTTAAATTTGTGATGGGAGAAGTAGAAAATGCACACTTAAACAGTACTTGTATTTATGCATATGAAACAAAAGAGAAATTTTCTTCTTAACAATGGTTCCTCACAAGTGCCAAAACCAGTAAACACTGGATGTTTTTCAGCACTCATTCTTCCTACCAAATATATTTGTTTTGGAAAATAGAAATGACAAATTGACCTTTAAATTAATAGCTACCCTATTGGTAATGTACAAATCACTTTTAACAGCCACTATTACTTTGGTAAAGAGAAGCTTGCTAACTGCTCTTTAATTAAGTACACTTAATGACCTTAAGGGGATTAGTAGTCTTGTCTGATAATCAATAAGCATGGCAAGATTGCTGCCCCATAAACTGGGGCTACAGAACAAAATTAATCTGTGCAGATTAGTTCTACCTAGTTTGCTTTGTTTGCTGAAGACAGCTTCAGAATGACTCCAGTAGAGTTTAATTATGAGAATCACAATGAAAGATTTTTACAAATGTTATTTTTATTTTGTCCTATATTAAAATGGTAGGTATGTTTGCTGCAGGAAACAAAGGTTACAAGCTGCTGTCAACAAAAGAAGAATGTATGTCAAAGATGCCCTCTCCAGAGGAAGCAACATCTAGTAGTGCCTGACCTTTTGGCCCACAGGCCAGATGAGTGGTGCCACATCTGTGGATCCAATCCAGCCCCAGAAAAATGGGCTCTGGCCCCTCCATGTGGGGTTGGCCTGGATAGGGCTGTTCTAGACATGTGAGACTTGGAAATTTGGCAGTAGGGGAGTGGTGACAGTGTTAATTGTCACTGTGTCCCAACTGCCAGATTTCTAGACCTGTAGGGAGATCCTCAGGCTGTATTACATGACTCCATGGGATGTATCCAACTTGTGGGTCCGGGGCGGAGTACCACCGCACTAGAGGAAAGAATTTGGGACTGGGAGTCTGGAGACTTATTAAGAGACCTTGGTCCCATTAATTTGGATGAGGCAAGTTCACACAGCAGATTAGTAGAACTCTGGTGCATCACTGCAGCTCGGAGTACGCCACTATGCTTTCCCTTCCACCTTCACCTGAATCAAGGCCACTACAGTGCCAGACACTGAAGCACACTGGGCAGGGTCTGTGTCCTAGACAGTCCTAACCAGGGATCTGGGTTTTCTGTTTGCCATGGGAAAACATGGATTTTTCTCTTTTAAAGAAATCACAGATTTTCTACTTTGAAAGAGAAAAACCCAGGAAACTAGGGGTTCGTGGTTGCTCGGGGCACCATGTGCATGCACATACATGCACGTGGCAACCAGGCAGCAGTGGAAAGCAGCTCCTATGGCACTCTCCATGTAGGTCTATGGGGTGGGGGAAAGGCACAGGGAAAGCAGCGGAAGGGCAGGGAGGCACAGGCGATGCATGGGGCACGTGCACACCCTGGATTTCTGCACCCACAGCAGGGCACAGGGCTGCAGCTGGGCCAGATCAGCTCTGGGTAGAAGCCATCTCCACAGCCCAGCAGGCAGGATCCAGCTTGGGAGGAAGTGCTGCACCGCCAGGGCCACCAAGGTGAGGTGCCCCCTGCCTGCCCACTTTGTCAACCATGGTAGCGCAGTGCTCCTTCCCATGCTGCATCCTGCCTGCTGGGCTTCGAAGGCAGCTCCTGCTCAGAGCTGGTCTAGTCCGACTGCAGCCCCGTGCCCCACTGTGTGCGCAGAAATCTGGGGGTCACATGCCCCACTGCACCCCCACTCATTGCCTGTGCCCACACCCTCCCTTCCCCACATACCCACCCTCTTCCTCATACACTGGGCATCTTGGGGCAGGGAGCAGTGGGTGCGGAGTAAGGGGCACCAGCAGGGCTGGGGGAGCTGTAACTTGGGCAGGAGGGGCAACAGCATGGGCAGGGGCAGGGCACCGCCATATCAAGGCTGCTCAGAACCACAAAGCAGCAGAGGAGAGACAGCCACAGCTGGACCTGCATCCTAGTGAGCAAAGTGGGCAGGGGAAGCTCTGATTTTCTGTGATTAAAATAACAAAAATCAAACACCAAAATATATAGTTATTTAGAATTTATTTTATTATAACAATTGAAGCACTGGTAGGCTTCCAAATTACTTTAAAGTAGTAAATATATCAATAAAACATTATGTTCAACCAATACACACACACACTATACATACACACACACACACACACACACACACACACACACAGAGTGGTGTTTCATTTTGTGGAAAAAGACAGATGTGGGGTGTTAATCAGAGAATTTGTGAATTTTTAATTAGAGAATTTGTGATTTTCAAACAGAGGAAACCAGGATCCCTAGTAATGACATAGGGCTGAAGGTGCCCTGGCTAGGACAGCACTCCCCTCCCAATTTGGTGCCTCAGAGCTGGTGCCCCAGCCAACCCCATCCCCCCGCCCCCCAACCTTTATCCTACTAACTAAAAATAACTCAAGTCCCCTAGCACCACTTCCAATTTTCCATAACCATGAGTCCCGTGACAGAGCATAAGGAGAAAGGTCAGAGCAGCCACAGCATTCCCTCAACCAAGCATAGGGATTCTCTATGTGAGGGAAAGAAATGTTAAATGGCCAGACCTGGAACAAAACTCCAGGTCTAACAAGCCAGACTATCTGTCTCTATAAAGCCTGTATAAAATAGAACTACTTTCTTCTAAGGAACATCACCCAGGTGTCATTCTTGCACTGCCCTCTGAAATTAAATAGTCATATCAAAACCCAAGATTAACAGGACATTCTGAAATCAGTTTTTCAGCACTTGTGGCCTTGAAAAATTAGGACATTTGTTTTTATTTCGAGAACATGTGTAATAAATCCAATAGTCTTCATTTTAAAACTAATCAACAAAATGGTGATAGTTGCTCCATAATACACAAGATTTAGGATTAAGAAATTACTGTTTCAGGGACTAGATTAGTTCTGTAATATAGATAGAACTTTCCACTTCCTACAGCATTTTAATAAACTGGTACAGCCCAAAAATGTTGCTGCCACTGAAAGACTTCTTACTGCCCCATGGAAAAGGAATTCTATGGGCAAATTTGTGCATCACATCCCACTTTGTTTTAAACTAGATTTTAAATTCCTAGGGAAGGGACTATCCTTTATTACACATTTATGCAGTGATAATTGTGATTTTTGATTCTACTATAATATCTACCATGATGCTCATGCCTTGGCTAGAAATCATAGCAGAGAAACTAGGACTGACTGGGGCATAGAGACTGGGGATAATAAACTCCCACTAACAGAATAGTTGAAGTTGCTTCACTTCAAACCTAAGGTTCAAATATACATATAATTCTGACTCAAAATCTTTGAAAACTGAGGGCTCATGCAGAAAAAGAGTGCACTAGTGCCTAGTGAAATACAAAGAGTAGCTCAGTGCCTCAGTAGGGTGAAACTCATTACTCATGTTGACCTGTACCACCTCATTCTTTTCTTTTGCTCCCCCTGTTTGCGCATCCACCTGTTGCCTCGCATCCCACACTTAGATTATGAGCTCTTTGGGTCAAAGGCCTTACCTTGGCTGCATCTCTGTACAGTACCTAATGCAACTGGCCCTCTAACCACTACCACAATTCAAGTGTGTCATTAATGAACTACATTCAGGGTGCTCTGCTCAGGTATGAACCCAGGTTTTGCTCTGAATGAGAGCAATCCTGAACATTCATAGTGGAATTCAGCCCCACTTGTCAAATATAGCACACTTTTGATCTAAAGCAAGGATCTCTTAGCATGGCTTCACCTGATCCCAGCAAAATGAGAAGAAAAGAGGTGCAGATCCTCAGGATGGGGGCCAGAACTGTTTTCCTTCAGGATTCTCTACCTTGAACAGGAGCCCATCTCCTCTACTTGCTACCATAAGCCTGTGCATAGGCCAACTTTTCATAACCTCACAGCTTCTGCAATCATTTACACCTGAACCCTGTAAGTACCAACTAGGTGTAAAGTGCTACCAAATCCACATGAAAGCATTTCACACTCACCTTGCACTAACATAAGCAACTACACAAAGTGCAAGGCTACAAGCAGTCAGGCCCAGCCAGGGTCTTCTGTGCAAACCCAGTTGAGACTGCACTCTAAGCAGAGGGAAGGTTTGGCAGGAGCAGAGAAGCCAAGAAATACTCCCTGTCCTGCATTTAATTATCAGGAAAAAGAAATAGGCACTTACAGGAGTCCCATCAGGTGCACTCTGAACTTCCCTGGGTAGGGCTTCTCTTGCACAGCATCTGTGCTGAGCCCCCTTCAGACTAAGCTTCTCTGGCAGCTTAGCCCTGCAAGAGAAAAATGCCTCAGTCACACTGAGGAGCCCAGTTCCCTTGCCACTAATCCCTACCTTTACATTCCCTACCTCCCAGCCCTCGGGGGGAGGGCTTTCCTTGCTCCCTTTCCACACTCAGACTTTGCACCGGCAGACAGGAACCAAAATGAGCAGCTCCCTCAAGTGGTCCTGCTTAGAACTATGCCTCCCATTTTAACTTGAACAAAACATTCACTTTAAGTTGCTTTAAACCTGCCTTGAGATTATAATGAGTCTCTGCCTCCCCAAAAGCCCAACCTATTGCAAGACAACACCTTCATTCTTCCACACTAATGCCTCTAACTTTCAGGGTCTATCCTACTGACTTATCAGAGCATGGTTGGGTTGTTTTAGAGTGGGAAACTGGGCCTTTCTCATGTGGTTAACTACATTGACTCTGGTAGGACTCATTTATTATAAAGTGGAATTTGACACTGTAAAATATCCTGATTCCTCTATATTTTGTTTATTTTCCTGCCAATCTCCAAACTCCCTCTCTTTCCCCACAGCTGTTATTTCCCTGAAATCCCAGCTCTCCTTTTCTTTTTCAGGTTCCAGCTCCCATTTCTAACTCTTACTGGCTAGGGACACATATTCAAAAAGCCAGAGCCTGAATTGATTCAATCTTTGCAGGCTAGTCTAGCCTGAGTAGATTGAACCAATTAGCAAGTGAACAGACATTCACTTTTGACTCCACAAATGCAGCCACATGCCTGCAGTGGCTCAGACCAGAACCTGGGGGGTGCTAGAGTCAGTGAGCCCTCTGCTGGAGGGAAACTAAGCTGATGGGGGACTGTGGCCAGACCTGGGCAGGCCTGAGTATGATTGGGGAAGGGTTTAAACCCCTACGCTGGTTTGCAGGGACACCAGCCAGAGTCTTTCTGGAAGAGGAGGGGGGAAGCAGCCCCTGTCAGGAGTCCCCAGTCCCTCCACACCTACTTGCTTACTGGCAACAGGGCAAGCCCATAGTAGCCTGAGGGGAAGTGGGGTTTTAATCCACCCATTGCAAGTGGGGGGCAGCACGGGCACAGATATGCTCCACTTGTGCACCCAGGGCCATGCACCCAGGGCCACGGCTGCCAGTAGCCTGAGGGAAGGGACTGGGTTAGAGGCATTAGTGTGGAAGAATGAAGGTGTTGCTGCCTGCAATAGGGGGCAGCAACAGGGTTGGTGCCCCAGGCCAATTCCCTCTAAGAAGCAGCCACCTAGACATGGGGAGGGAGGGGGAGGGGACAGGGAGTGTGAGCTGGGTGTGTGGGGGGGGAGTCAAGGCTAGATACAGAGCCCACTCTGCTGCAGCACTGTGGCCTGGGCTGAGGCAGCCCCAGGGGGCTGGGGTCAGCACTCACCGCCTCCAGTCCCACGGTGGGGCCATGGTTTACAGGTGGGCTGCAGCTGCAGCACAGCTCCCCACTCCTTTCCCTCTGCCAGCAGTGGAAGCGGTCAAGTGAACTATTGCAACAGGAGCACTACCTGCTCATGGCAGTGACAGATGCTTGGGGCAGGCTGCTGCAGGTCAGAAGTGTGGGCAGTAGCAGGGAGAGGCAATGGACCACCACACCCTAGTCTGGCCCAGCCCTGCAGCCCAGGTATGCAGCCCAGTCTGGCCTGGCTGCACAGCCCAGGGACCTATGGAGTGTCTGGCTTGTGGCAGCTTTACCCAAGCACCTGGCACCACCATGTGTAGGTGGCAGGTGACAGGTGCCTCACTTCTGCCCGTCACTATGGTGCCCTCCACCACTGCCACTGGGAAAGGGAGAAGTGGGCTTCCATGAGTCAGTCACTGCCTATGCTCCTCAGCTGTGGGGCTGGGCTGGGCTGGGCTGGCTGCAATCTGGGTGCTTGGGGTAGGCTTCTGTGGCCAGAGGTGTGGGCAGTGGTGAGGGGAGACAATGGACTGCCACAGCCCAGTCCAGCCTGGGCCTGCAGCCCAGAAGCATAGGCAGGAACTGTCCCACAGCAGCCCACCCCTCCCTCTCCTGGTGGCAGTGGCAGAGGGGACCCTCATGGCAGGTGGAGGTAAGACACCTGTCAGCTGCTGCCTGCTTAAGACAGTGCCGGGCACTTGGGGTGGGATACCATGGGCCAGTTGCTCCCTAGGCACCTGGGCCATGGAGCCAGGCTGAACTGGGCTATGGTGGTCCACTGACTCCCTGTGCTGAGACCCACACCCTTGGCCCACAGCATCCTGCCTAAAGTGCCTAGCGCCACCTTGAGCAGGTGGCAGGTGGTTCTCCAGTGCCCACCATGACAGTTTGCTCCACTGTCCCCACCTCCAGGAGAGGGAGCAGGCAGGGAGTCACCCTGCACTGCACCAGCAGCCCACCCGTAAACCATGACCCCTTCATGGGGCTGGACGTGGGAGGCGGCAGGCAGTGACCCATGCCCTCTGGGGTCACCCCAGCACAGGCCATACTGCTGCAGCAGGAGGTAGCAGTGAGTGAGCTCCATACCTAGCTTCAGCTCCCCCCATCCCTGCAGCCAGGTCATATCCCTTCTCCCCACACCCTCCCGTTGGCTGACTGGCCACTCCTTGGAGGGACTGAGTCTAGGGCACTGTGTTGGTTCCCCCCTGCCGCTTCTGCCTTCAATGGGGTATTACTGCCCCCTTCCCTCAGGCTACTGGCATCTGGCCCCCCGTGGCCCTGGGTGGACAGCCCCAGGTGCAGGAGCAGAGTCTATTTTTGCCCACACCGCCTCTCCCCACCTCCCTCCCCGCATGGGAAGATAAAATCCCTGGTTCCCCTTAGACTACCAGGGTCTGGCCCTGCCCCCTCCCACCACTGGAGCAGTGAAGAGGGTGGAGGGCTGGGGACACCTGGCAAGGGCTGCTGCCCCATTGCCAGGCAGACTCAGCAGCACTCCAGAGCAGGGTTGCCAGTCCCCACCCTTTTCTCAGCCAGTCAGAGAAGTGATAGTGCTCCAGCTAGGGAGGAGAAGGGCAGGGCCAACCCTGCTTGGCTGGAACAGACAGCCCATCCCAGGGCTGAAAAGCATGCCAGGATGCTGCAAGACTCTAGTTTAACTTAAGTAGCAATATGTTGTTCCAGGTTTTGCATGTATTTGGTCTTTTTTGTTATGATCCCAAACAGCAGTAGTAATTTAATGGGCTTTATCCAGCCCCTACTGAGAATTTTAATAGGAGCAGTCTGACTCATTTTCTTTTGGGTGGCAGCAACCTACACCTGAAGGGAAATTGATTTGTTGAGGTAACAGGTCTTTTCTACCTATAAAAGCCTTGTCAAAACTTAGTCCAGTAAAGGAATAAAGCAATTTTCACAAGGGAACTGTAATAACAAATGTTTCTTTAAATTTTAATTTCTGGTGAGTTTCATTTGAATATCATTAATAACACTTTTAAAGTAGTTATTGTCTGAGGATCTAATTCAGCTTTGCAAACAATCAGCAGCATAGTCTTACTCAATTGTACACTTTATAGTTTGGCTGGTAAAATGGTTAGCATGACTATGTAGCATGACACTCTACAGCAGTTGTTCTCAACCTTTTTATAGCTGAGGCACCCCTCAATAGACTCAAGGCACCCATTAGAATATGGTCGCTCTTAGTTTTCACTTATTTTTTGACGACTGAAATATAATAGAGCAATTCTTCAGTTGGAAAGAAGTCAGAAAGACCACAAAAGGTCAGAATGTTTTTGACACTACAGATTCCTATTTGAAATCTTTTGGTTTATTTTGTGAATCACATTTGCACACCTAATAGAGCTAACATGGCATGGCACTCCATGACACACTTGAAAGGATCTCAAGGCACACAAGAGTGCAATGGGACCCTGTTTGCGAATCACTTCTCTACTCATAGAAACAGAGCTGATCCATTATGTGTGAACAGCTGATGGCTACTGGAGATTCCTCTTTAGACTCCCATACTATGGGCTACTCTTCTGTAAAAGATGTTTTTGAACTTTACACAGTTCCAAGTACTGATATCATACAACATAACATCAACTGTTATGTCATACATGAACATACATGACCACAAATTTCTTACCCAGTTAACTACAGTCTAAAGTTAACAAATCACTTTCACAGATTAACATGATTACAAATTATAATAAGGAGACATTTCTAAAAAAGCCAGATACAACATTATTATATATATATATATATATAATATCTCACTCATCTGGAAAAGTAATTTTCTTCAAGCTAGCAAGAACAGTGTAGAGTTGTAGTTATTAGTGAGGTAATATGCTCAATAAAAATATTATTAGCCTATATTTGCTTCTTAAAAATTATTTACAAAAAGCCTTGCATACTTTTGTGGTAGGACTCAAATTCCAGGTCACTGGCTGCCTCTGTAAACAATCTAATTTGTGTTCCTGTTTCTTGTATGTTAGTGAGTGTGGGAGGGGAGACAGAAGCCCCGCTCCCAGCATGTCCCAGGACCCCGCCGAATGAGCCCCGATACTTACTGCAGGAGCTGGGACAAGCAGCAGCTGGGGGAAGATGCCGACGCAGGTTTGGTGGCTGCTACCTAAGCCTGCAGATCAGCAATCCCTGGGGGCAGAGTCTGGGAGCAACGTGGGCTGCTCAAGAGGCAGCTGGGGAGACACCCAGCTGCCGGGGAGGAGAGACAAAGGCTGCCGGGGAACCAAGCAAGGAGCAGTGGGACACCAGCAAGCAAGGTCAGGATGCTGGTGCAGAGCCCTGCATGGTGGAGCCGAGCAGAGAGGAGCAGAACGCCAATAGGGAGAAGCAGGACGCCAGTGGGGAGCCACAGGCAGTAGAGCCGGATAGGAGTGGCAGAACGGGACTCAGGGCGAGAAGCCCCAGCAACCGACAGGGCAGCCCAGCAGGAAGAACCCCAGGGAGGAGCTTAAGGAGCCGGAGTTGGCCAGAGAGGCATGGCAGGGAGAGGAAGGTTGTCCCCACAGTTGTGGGCCAAGATCAGGCTCTGCAGGAGAGGTCAGGTACCCCGATGGGGAAGGGCGGTGAACAACGCCAAGCCTTGGTGGGCAGCTGGGTGAAGAAAAAGGAGCAGGCAGTAACTGTCCCAGAACCCAGTGGCGAAGGGGCAACTCTCACCCGTTGGTGGGAACAGGGGTGACTAGCTCCTAACCTGCGGGCTTCCTGGAAAGAGTAAGTGGAGGGATCAACATTGAGTCTCTTTCTCTCCCCAGGGAGGCAGAAGGGTCCGGGGAGCTGGAGTCCCCTATACTCCATCAATAGATGACTAATGCCTTCGCAGGGAGCAAAGGACCTTTTGAGTTATTGTTACCCCGGGCCGTGGCATGTTTAGTTTGTCTGCAAGTTGGCCTGAAGTTTAAGGATCAGTCCCGTGGTGATTGATGGCCAGACACCCTAACCTGCTCCGGGTGGGCCTCGAAGGTGAGAAGAGATCACTCTGGGGAAAGGTACAAGGAGGCTGAACTCTCCCAGGCTGTGGATGTGGTAAGGGTGGGGTAAAGGGAAGGTTTGGAGCCCCACAAGGAAAGACCCAGGGCTGAGACCCCACTGGGACCACCGACAGGGAACTGCCTCCCCCATGTATCAACATCAAAGTCATGGCAGGAAAGTAGGGGCGGCGCTCAGAACCATCTAGGTGGCCCTGGGGTGTCGTCTCACCCCGACATTGCTAGGGAGGAAGACACCAACTAAGAAGGTCCCAAAGCCATACAACAACTATCAGCAACAGTGAGCATGATTCCAATCCAGCAATTAAGTTGTGGACAAATAAATATTTTAGCCACTTTAAAAGGGAAAAGGGAGCTGCTGCTCAGGAGTGAGCATCCATTGTTACAGTCTACCTGTTACGTCTTCTGATCTAATGGCAATACGAATTAGCAAAATCTGCCCAACTTTGACCCTAAATGAAACTGGATTACAGTTGGAGTGGTTTGGCTACATTTGTATCACTACAAGATTGTGCATGTTTAATAGCTGCATTATAACATTTTGTAACAGTATCCTTTGACATTAATACACTTGTTATATCTAGGAAGCTAACAAAATGGGAACACCTGCCATCTGATTTCACAGTCTGAGCATGGCACCCAGTGCCATTTTCATGGTGGAATGCAGCAGGCCCCCAACACCTCTGATTGGCCAAGGGGCTCTGCAAGTCCCACCCCTTCCTAGAGATTGACAAATGGCTCCAAACCAGGACTTGCTAACACATTAATTAATTGTTTCTATGGGTTTAATCCCCCTGATTAAGCCTGAAGAAGCCCTTAATTAATATGTTATTAAGCAGACTAGGATGGGGTTAATGGCTTTTGCAGGTTTGATCAAGCCCATGGAAGCATTTAGCAATGTTCTAGACTGCTTAATGACACGTTAATTAATGGCTTCCATGGGCTTAATCAGGGGGATTAAACCCATGGAAACAATTAATTGATGAGTTAGCAAGCCCTGGGTTGGGGCCATTTGTCAATCTCCAGGGAGGACTGGGGCTTCCATAGGCTTGATCAGGGACTGGCATTAACTGAGAGGTTAGCAAGCAGTCTAGGATGCAGTTAATGGCTTCCATGGGCTTGACTGTGCTCCTCACACAATGCTGCGAAAACACTTGGGTGCCTTGGCAGGTGGGCAGGCAGGCTGGACATTTGCAATGCAGTGCAATGCAAAATAAATTGAAGGAAAAAATGGGGGGCAAGGAGTCAAGCTTTTTTGCAAGCTCCTGGTGTGGCCCCAACTGGTTCCTGGACGGAGCCTATGTCAGGGGCTCAGCCTCCCATGTACTTACTCTCCCTTCTTTACCCGCCCCCCACCCCCAATCCCTTCCCCTGTGCGTCAGGATGCAAGGGCTTCCTACCATTTTCTGTTTTGCAGTTCCTTCTTTTTTCCTTTTCCCCTGCTCACTTACCAATTTCATGCCTTTTTGTGGACCCCACACTTTTTCACAGAGACCAACTGAATTTGCAGTTTCCGTGGACATTGTCTAATCACAAATTTGGTAGGTCCCGAGCTATATCTGTCTGTACCCTTGTATTAATATACATGCCCCTTTTCATTCCTGTGGGGTCTATCCTATATGAATAAGCTGAGGCAACTTCTGACCAACACTGGCAATTTCATGCAAAAGAGAAATTTACACCGTGTGTGATGGTAGCAATCTGCTGATTGCTGTGAGGAGGAAATATGCATCAGGTGTATATATTTTATGCTTCCATCATGAAAAACTATTCTGCCAATAAAAGTATAAGTAGGTAAAAATGGAGGAAAGGAAATAATTTAATTTAAATTCTTTGTATATAATTAATATCACCCCTTTTCCTCCAGAGAAAAGGCAGAGGAAGGATTACTGTATTGATAAAATGGATGTCATGGAATCTCCTGATTTGTGTTGGTGTTAAGCACCATATTGCAGATAGATTTGCAGATTCTTTTGTTATGCTGTTTTTGTGAGAGACATTTTGTAGTGTGAAGTGCAGAGGCGACCTTAATCTTTTCACACTGGGAGTTGGAATTTTTTCCTGAATCGTCTAGTTACAAGATGGAGCCCATTTATATGTAAGACATAAGAATAGCCTGGCTCAGCAAGTCATTTAAAGAGAATCTGGTCAGCATAAAGGAAAAGAGGAAGAGGGTCCCCCCCGCCCTCCCCTTCCCCTTCATTGTATACTTTTGTTGTGGTCACCTTGTAAGTGGGTTTTTCTGTGCAGGTTACAATGCCATAAGGGGATCAATGTAGTAACTATGTAAAACCCTCATAGTGCAGGTATCGGCACATTTACTTTCTACAGAATTATCAACTTCTTTCTTTACAATGATATAAAGAGCTCCTAGGCACCTCCCAGCCCCTGATATATCAAAGAAAGTATTGTTTGCTGCTGTACTCTAAGATGGGATAGGGAAGAGAAGTACTTGAAAAGAATTAGAGCACTCGTTCATTGTGTTTTGAGCTGAGAGGCAAAACAGAAACAAACTAATTGTGTCCTTTACTGTTCTTGATGATGTGTAAAAATGACCTCATAATCCCCCTGCAAATGTTTCCCTCTCTGCCAGTTGTGATATACAACAAATATCAGGCTTTATTTATAAGCATGAATGCATTAATTATTTCCTATGACTCCCAGGGGAGGTAGGTATTTATCTCCAGTTTATAGATGGAGAGGAGAAGGTAAATGATTTGCCCAAATTCCCAGAGCCAGGCAAGGGAAGGGCAGAGCATTAGTGGCCTTACTAAGGTCATGGTAAACAGTTATGGCAAAATGCAGCCTTCCGCATACCTGGGAGACATACTCAAGGCTTTCCCTGGAGCACCAAACTAGTGCAGCAGCTCCTCTACTACACTCGGATGGGGAAAAACAGGTTCAAACAGTATCTGGCTGATCCTCCTCAGCTAAAAGATCTAAGAGCTGTGGGCTGGAAGATAGCAACAGTGTCTTAAAACCACAGGAGCAGATAGACCTGAGACTGCCACACAATTCCTCCCTCAGGATCATAATGGCAACAGAGAACTTATTTCTGGTAGTAACTCCTTTTCATAAGTTATTATAGCAGCCACAATATATTAAATGAGGCTGCTATTTAACTAATCAATATAATCCACAGAAGTAGGTAGACACAGACAAGGTGGTAATATTGATTTTCTTGGTTGGAGTTAGACCTGGGTGGAGGGGATCAGACTGATTTTTTTCACTAAAATGCATACAGTAATGGAGAGGAAATCTCATTAGCATGCTACATGGTTTCTTCCCTGCAAGTAGCAAGGGGAGCAGGGGGTGCCATCATTATTCCTCAAAGTTAAACTCTGGCAAGTAAAGCTGGCACTTTTCTTAAGTCCTTGGAGGCCTCATACTAAAACTATGTCCCTCTTATTTACTTCCTTTTACTGACAATCCCTCACCTTACAGACATTCTCAATGAAGCTGTGAAATTAGCTGAAGCATAATAGATTGCACTGGTGAGTGTTAGGAGTGTGAGTTGTAATGCTCCTGTGACTTAAAAACAGTTTTTTTAACTCCTTTCATTCATCATTAGTGACTGTTCCCAAGAAGCTCTGGACTCTCCCCAGAATGGTAGACACTCATATGGTCTGGCCTTTTCCAAACCAAGCAACTAAATGCATGGGGCACTAGGAGAGGGGAAGGTCAGCTTTCAGGAACGTGCTGTAGAGCAGAGGTGGCCAACCTAAGGCACGTGTGCCACAAGTGACACAGGCGGTCTCTGCGTGTGACATGAGGCAGATTGGGAAGAGGACAGACAGCACAGTGGCAGGGAGCAGAGTGGCAGAAGACTAGGGGAAGGGCAACAGGCTACACTCAGAGAGGGTAGGGGCTAATTTGTGGCACACCTACCAAATTTGGCCCCCTTGCTCTAAACGCACCAATATCCCCCAAGGAGGATTACAAATCCTAAGAAACATAAACTGCAATAATGACACTGCTGCTGTTTGCATCACACTTTGCTGCTTTGTTCTCATACACAACTTTTCAGATCTGAAGGCTCCCTGTACCTACTAACGGACAATACTCTCATGGGCACACACATTATGATTATTCCAATATATATGATAAATCTTGACGTTTGCTTCTACCACAGTTGCCCTCTCATCCTGTTGGTATATCTAAGGTCATCAGTGGCATCATCATCCTCCAGCATGGGGAGGAATCATGCCTCTCTGGCTGAGTTAGTCTATAAGGTACCACCCTACCCTGTCTTCTGCCTAACTTCTGATTTATATGGCTAAGTACCTTTCTATGCTCTAGCATTAGAGGTTCGGTTTGGCACAGACAGGACTGGTAAGATAATGGTTCCACCATTATGGAGCATGTGGAGATCTTTGGATGAAAGGATCTCAACAAGAGGAGACTATTCCAATGGTTCTGACGGTTGGGACAGACCATGTTGTTAGTACTGTCAGGTCCCTGTTACAGTACACACAGCACTATAGATTTAGGCTGTTTACCTCCAAATAAGTATTTTAAGTGTCAATTAGACCATTGTGCAGAGCAGGACAACATAAAATAAGGGTAGAAAATCCCCCAAAAGAGCAGGAGGATGAGCAGTGTTTCTGACCATGGGTGTCCAGGCCACAGTCCCAAACAAAAGAGATGTATAGCTGAAAAGCCAAAAGGAGCATTGCTGGACAGAAGGGTGATTAACTGTGGCATTATTCTTCTCTGCTCCTCCAACTCAAAGGAATTACTTGAGTAAGACAGGAAGCCTGATTCCTCAGTGAAGCAGTTTGGCATGTCCTTGTATTATAATGCAGAAATTGGGGAAAGGGAATAAGGCAGCTGGACACTACCAAAAGCTGTGGTGATGGAGAACCAGGATCCAGTACAGAGGCCCTGTGTTAGTGGCCCCTGTGGGATATCTTAAACTGAGAAATGTTCCTCACTTGTTTGCCTCTCACTGCTCCTCCTTCCTACCCACTCTGTCCTTTCTCCTCCTCCTTCCCACCCTTTGTATTCAAATCACTCACTCCACATTATACATCGCTCTATGCACTTCACTGCACCTTTTGTCCTCCCCACATCATCTGATGAAGTGATCTCAAGTTCATCAAAGCTACATGTATCTTATTTAGTCTATAAAGGGCATATCTACCTTGCTTTATGTGTTAAAGCAGCCATTTATAAATTTAAACAGTCAAAATCTTGACCTATTCCTTGGGTGTGCACATGAGAAGTCCCCTTCCCTCAATGGAACAATAGTGAAAGAAATAGCATGAGTAGAAGCTCACGGTTTTGAATTTATCCCATGAAAGAGACAAGCTGCTTCACTTAATCTGTAGCAAAATTTGCAGTTTGCCTTTCTGCCATAAGGATGCAGTTATGTCTCAAGAAATCAGTAGTAAATGACTCTGAAGTCATGCTGTCACTTGTTCACTGAACTGCCATGATAGGGAGTGGCGGGGACTCTGTTTCTTAGTCTGGTTTAAGCATTTGAGAACAACTCCCTATGAAGAACCTCCATTTAAGTCTTATGACAAAATGCCTACAGAATGACACAAAAAGTGTTGACATCATTCTTTAAAGATGAAGAATTTATGGTACAGTTTGTTATTAATTTGGCTGGCATCTGTAAAGTAGAAGGGAGTTCTTGTGCTTTTAGGCCATGTGCTCAGTGTATAAATCTTCTGTACGGCTGCCATAATCATATTCCTGCAGCTATGTTGTCACCTATTGTAATTTTTCTGCTAATAAGAAAATTTAAACTAGCCAGGAATCCTAAATTTGGAGACTAGTTGTTTATTTCAAATATACTCCAGAGAAATAATAATGCAGTTCTGCTCTGAATTTAATTTAAACAGGAACAGGCAAAACAAATCTCTGTGGAGGGCATTTGACAATAATAAAATATTTCTCCCAGCGGGTGAGCTGGTAGCAATTGTATTGTTGCCATCAAAGCTCACGTTTCAGCAGGTCATTACCATCATAACAAGCCCTTGGACCAACTGGCATGGACATGCAACATTGAGCTCCTGATGGGCACATTATTTCAGACCTTTAACTTCATGGAGAACAAGACAAATACTCCTGGGAAAGGAGGATTATATTTTGAAATTCCTTTCTTTTCTGTTCTGCTTAATAATAAGATGCTGTGTGTAATCAATCTACCGCCACTTGCTTTTTTATATTAACAGAGATTCTCAGAAACTAGGCTTGGAAATTTGAATGCTAGGAAAGAATGGTGAGAACGCTTAACAAAAAAAAATTATTACTATAATATGTCCATGATATATCAATCTTTCATGTAAACGTATGAAGTGCTTGCAAATAAACTATTTTTAAAAAGCAAATCTACTAATGTCTTTTTCCACGTTTGCATTTTTGGAGCAAATGAGAGTGAGAAAGTTTATAGAATGTGTTAGACGAATGGCATTCCCAGTGCACAGAATCAGCATCTATCAGACGGGGGGGCAGGGGCGACCTCACGCTATGTGATGTGACGTAGCAACTGCAGCTGCACTGTAAAACACAGGATATAGTAATTAACAATGTGCCATCCAAAATCAGAAAAAGCAACAATACATAGAAGACCCCAGACACAAAGTAAAGGAAAGATGCTAGCAAAAAAGCTGATAAGGAAAACAAACAAAGGTAATAAAAAAAAGTGACTAATAATTCAGCAAACAGATTAACGTTTTGCCATTCTGGACTTAGTTCTGAGGTGCTGACACAGGTAAAGTGAAAAATGAAAGTGGGATTTGATGTTCAGTAGCACACACCTGTAGCCAAGCCTCTTCACTTTCTGACTAGGGCACTACTAAAAGATGCAACTGGGGAGTACTTTAAGGATATGCATCGTAGGTTTTTGTCTTGATACAGACATATATTTCCTCATCTTTGCTATCTTTTAAGTACCATTGTCCTTTTTACATGTATTTAAAAACTGTACTTGCATTTCAGCAACTCAGGTATCACTGAGTAAGAAAAGGTATACAAATGCATATGTAATATTGTTGATTAACGCATGCTTTCCACAGCACTTCTTTTTCTCTCATTCAGAGAGAAGGTAGACTACTTGTTAAGTGAATTGCCAGACCACCTTGTACTGTGACCCCAGGAGACTGCAAAACCTAAGTTGAGTTAACCTATTAGTTGGACTGGAGGGAAACAAAGATGCCATCAGAAACACTGTGTCATTCAGCAGCACTCTCAGTCAGTTGCGTTTTATTCTTCTGAATTACTAGTAACCACTACAGTCAGATCAACATTATGGACCGCTGCCAGGCTAGTTCTGTAGGTCAAGGATGTGAGGAGTGTGATCCCTGACCAACTGAGTTGTGCTCACAGACGCTTCTCAGGGAGAGACTGCTATTCTAGCAGAACTAGGCTCTCATTAGCGTAGCTTGCTGCCCCGAAGATAAGGGATGGCATATGCTATGTTGGTGAAAGTGGAGTTCTGCTGCTCTAGCCACACTTGAAGTGATTTGCTGATATAGAACACTACTGTTCCTATACCAATAAAAAGCATTCCCTTTGTGCTGACATGCCTACATTTTGTCATTTTAGCAGGGAGTACTGCTCTGATAGAGGTAACACCTGTTGATGAATTATAAACCCAAGGGCCTGGCCATTCTTTGTCTTTTAAGATCCAGTGCCTATTCTCACCATTAGAGGTATAAAGAGAGGTAGTTAGCAGTGTTACTTTGAAGTTAGATAGAAGACAAGGCAAAGTTGTACCTTATAGATTAATGCAGAGATGCAAGGTACAAATCTGCCCTGCCTTCTCTTGAGGTACAAGTGATCATGGCCATATTTCCTAAGGATACCTACCAGCAGATCACCGCCTGTCTGTCATTCTTTTTTTAATTGGATATCTGGTCCTTCATTTCTGCCCCCCACCCGCACACTATTGTGGTTGTGTGCTGTTAAAACTTTTCCAAGTTACACCCCAGAAGTGGCTGCATTTCTGAGGTGTATGAATTGATTCCTGCAGGTTATATATACTCTATTCATCCCCTTATGGGGAAACTGAAAGATATAAATAGTGTCTGCATGGTGTTTTGGGAGTCTTGAATGAAAGGTGCCATAGATGCGTTAGTTATGATTATCATTATATGTGGAAATGTTTAAGCCAGCGAGTGGGTCCAATCACACTTTGATCAAATCTGGGGGACTGGGAGTGGCATATTGTTTACATGCAATAAAGTATTGTTGCCTTTAGTTTTAGAGGGTTATTTGGTAACAATGCTTCTCTCCGTTTTAGGCTGTGAAACATTATGCTCCTGTTTGAAGAGCTATTGTGCTATAACTCAAAATCAGATAAGAAAAGCCAAGCATGGGAAAGTTTTATATATTGTGTCATTCTTTTAAAAATATTTTGATTCCTTTTGATGATTTCATGCATGATTACACCTTCTACAGCTGTCTGTCATTCCTTTTAGTCAAGAAGCTATTTTGTAGTACTGCTGAAATGTAGAAAGTAAGCATTCCCTTCCCCCTCTGATGGCATATTGCTACTTAAAAGGCTGCACAATACGAAAATACCAAGAAGTTCCCTGATAGCTTGCCTTAATGGCTGAAACAATTCTGGTCCCTCAATACCATTCAGTTTAGTAGCCCTTGTGTCATCAGCCAAAATCTCCAGAGAACGGCCAGCACTGAAGGTGAGAAATATGCTGGGCAAACACAATGACAAAATACTATCAAGATAGGCTAAAAAGCAAGAAAAGCACACATTAGCACTTCTGTGATGGCTCCAGAAGGGTCCACAGGAAGCAGAGCTTGACCCTTTGCAATAAGGGCTACAACCTTTCAGACTGTAAAAGGCTGGGGCACCATACTGTCAGTTTTAAACTATGCTATTTAACCCCTTTAGCTCTTAAAGCTGTATCAGTGCTCTTCATTAACACCAGGTTAGTGCTCCTGTCATTATATTTACTTCCATTCATAAACACTAGACCAAACCATACAGATCTAAAAACAAACAAACAAACAAGCTTGGAACAAGTCAAAGGAATCCCTTGAAGCAGGAAATGAATGATAGATTTAGCTGCTGATGGAGAAAGCAAATAAGTGCTTCTAGATGGTATTAATGTGATCTTAAAATAGTGGTAAAGTTTTCTTTCATGACATTGACAGAGAGGCAATGATTCTGAGTAATGCAGGTTGATGTGGAGATGCTTTAAGATTAAATAAGTGCTATATAAAGGCCTGTCAGAATGAATTCTAATGTGCTATGAGACATTTTGCATATTTAAGAGTATGCAAAATGTCTTGTACCACACTGGAATTCATTTTGACAAGGCTTTATATAGCATTTATTTATACTCGTCTTCTACTTTAAGGGAAAAGGGATAATGCTTGCTACTCTTTGAATGGAACTAACAAAAGGTAATGCTTATTGATTTGTTTCCCTCGTATAAAAAACCAAAAAAACAAAACCACAACACAAAAAATAAAATAAAAGCAATCAAAAGTGGAAGCTTGTTTAATATTGCTCTACCATCATCCTGAAAGGCATAATCATTTGAGTTACACATCTGAACTGATTGGAGTTACAGAATCATATCTCCTTTTTGCATTTAACAATATATACAATATAAAATAAATACATTTACACAAATGGACATTGGTTGGAGCACACGGTATGATACACATCACAAAAATATACAGTTGATTGCTTTACAGATGTGAAGCCCATCTACAGCTATAGACATGTTTTTTTACTACTGGCTATTATGCAACTCCTGGATTATTATAAGCAGTTTAATTTTTTTTTGTCCTTTTGCAATCTTTGCACGATAAGACTGCCATAAAATGTCTTCCTAGGCAGGTAAACAGAGACGCTTAAATAATTAAAATACAATCACCAACACCCATTTTCTCTTCTATAAGAAAAATAGCAGTTTTAATTTTTTATATCTTTTTACGTTATCATTTAAATGCAAAATAGTGGAATAAATACAACAATCTGATCTGATTGAAACAAATGTGTAACTTCAAGGAGCCACACAATCATATTGCTTTAAATAAGAAAAAAAAATTAAAAAATGAAGCAAAAAATAGAAATTAAATTGTTATGGCTAAAACATACACCTTTTGAAATTTACCCAACACTTCACATTAAGTAAGTGGTCTTGAAAGTACTCTTCTCCAGCAAGGTTTAAGATGAACATTACTATAAAGCCCGTGCAGTTCTTTTAGCTATAGTTCAGTTAATATGTTTACAGTTTCGAGATACTTGTTCTTTTGCAGCTCCGAAAAATTACTGAAAATGAAAACTAAACTTTGCACCGTGTGCCTTTAACACATTTCCTCTTTTTTTGTGTGTTTTTTGTATTTCTTGAGTTGATTGGCTTTTGACTCTGAAGCCCAAGTTTTTCAATGTGATACAGCAAAAACAATATTTATATTATATATTTATATATATATAGTGTAATTGAACAGTAGCAACTTAAACCCTGCACAAACTTTCTGGAAAATATTTTTTTTGCACTCTTACATATATAAATAATCTTATAGAATCAGCACCTTTTTTCCCAGGAGTTGTATTTTTTTTTATCATTTTTAAAAAGGGATGTGCCAATTTCTGAACTCCTATCACAGCTATAAATTTCAAGTTATTGACCATCTGAATGAATTGCTAACGATGATTTATCTAGAATCACACTACAGTCACTTCTCTACTGAGAAAACACGATCTACAATATAGTCCCATATAGCTAATGATAGATACACAGTATTTTCTAGCACAAGGCCGATGTACCATCATCCTATTGTATTTTGTTTAAAGCACACAAAGTAGCAATAGTTTTGGAAACTTGTCCGCACCAAAAAAGTTTTGCAACAACACAGAGCGAGTTAATAACAACATCTGAGAGATGATTGAATAAAAGCTATATTTACAGCATTTAAAAATTAGACTTATCTATAATCTTGAAATATTCAAAGTTTTATTTCTAAGCTATACATTGGTATTCTATAATAAACTGTTACAGAAATTATCCCTTGTTTGAAAATATTATGATTTCAACGTGTATCTGTTCATAATGAGTACTTGTTTGGAGTTTCGATCTCTTAATTATTACTAGGAAGAACCTTATTACCGTAAGGAATAGAATATACTACTGTAATCTCCTGAGGAATTGTACATCCAATATTGTCTCTAATTCTACCCTGTGTCTATAAGCACACACCACAAGAATCCAAACACCACAAGAAGAACAAGACAACAGTCTTTGAATGCAACATAAAAATTCAGAAAAGCACAGCAAACATGAAACATTGAAAAGCTGAACTACATTTCTTTTGTTTGTTAGGATTACAATTTTAATTACATCTGTGTACATAGAATAAGGATGTTCACATAGTACAGGGAGCAGCTACTAACACTGGTACATTGGTATAGCATTTGATGGAGGTTATTGTTTATTGGTTATTTAGCGACTGTAGTTTTCTGGGGGCATCTAATTAGTTTATACATTAGATTACACCTCTTAACAGTCTTGAAACTGTCTGACTTCCATGCTGTGACAATACTGGTTGAAAAGCACATATACTGGTTTAGCTACTTGTTAAAGATTGCAATTTACAAAATAAAGTTTAAATTAATAGATATAGTGTCGAAGTGTTAAATTCTTGAATTTGGTCAGAAGTCTACTATTCTGATTTCTTAATTTTGCAAACCCTGGCATTTGCCTTATTGCCTCTAAGTTATTATTGGTTCACAGGTCTTTATGTAAGAACTTTGTAATTTTGCAAATAACAGGCAGTATCTCATTTGTTTACAACTGAAGCAGTTAGAGATCATGTAGCGATTGTACTTATATACGGTCGCACTTTCCTAACATCTTTACAGATTTGTATTCAATATGGAGTATGTATATATTAGACTACTCAGATATACTGTAGGTGTAATCTAATCCTTTCAGTCAGTGAACATTTAGTTATAAACTGGAGCTCATGTTAAGAAACTGGATGTTTTGGACCAGACTGGCACACAACATAAATTGCATCCGTGATAATATGCACCTTCCCTTCAACTATTGCTTTAGTAAGATAAATTCCCACATTAATAAATGGCTGAAAAGTGGTAAAGCTGGTACAAAAAAATCTCCATTAGTAAGAAGAAACAAAACAGTTAAAAAAATCTTCCTTCAGGATTCATTTGTCCTTCATTATTGTTCATCATTGTTCAAGCCAGCACAATAATGCAGTATTTTTTTTCTCTTTAGTATTGCATGAATGAATAAAGCTTAAACTATTCCCTGAAAAAGTTACATCGTAGCTAACCTAAGAAATATCTGGAAGACTTGAAAAAACAATTAAGGAATCAAATGGCTGTAACTGATCTAGATGGAAAATGCAATGATAAGAAGCAGCCGATGCATCGTCGCTTAGTCGTCTAATTAGAGACTGCTCCTATGAAATCTAATACTGCATTCAGTCAGTTCATCGTGTTGTACTGTACTGCTAGGTACGATGGTTCTCTCTTTGATTCCTTTGTCATTGGGGACATTATGGTTCATAATAAGTTCACTGGCATCCATATTATGGATTTCCATCCTTTGGCAGGCCTGGCTTCCATCTCTCTTCAATTAGAGACCTCTTTTAAAAAGTTCAGCAGCAAAGGAAAAAAAAAGAAAAGAAAAAGAAAAAAACTAAAAGAACAGAAAAGGGAAAGAGAGAAAAGAAAAAGGAAAACTGCATCAGATAGACACAGAAGAAAGAGCTGAAAGCTGCTTCACAGTCTTGCTGCTAATATCAGTGCAGTCATTTTTTTTTCTTAATTAAACACTAAGTTTCTTTGCCATTATTATCCTGTTTATTTTCCCTTTTTTTTTAACGTGCATGATGGGAAGGCCCATGATGCTTTAGTCAAACCTTGGCCTCCAGCATTTCCAAAAAAAGTTTGTGCATGGGAACTTTGCCTTCCAGTTTGATGTTGTAGAAATGCTGCACCGCCTTAGTGGAGGTTTGCCTCAGAAGCGGGAGAGTCATCAGCATTTTGCCAGCTCGACGTGGGTCTTCCATATGTTGACCAGCCTCGTAATCCTGCAGAGCCTCATGTAAGACATCTTGAAGTTTCTGAACTGCTTCAACATCCTCTATGTGCATTGAGTCTGCAAAACAAAGGAATAACTTCAGTTTTCAGCATGGAGTGCCAGACTGCCAGCATTAGACTGTAGTTGCTTCAGGTGGTGTCTCACAATGTAATATGTAATGGCACCATATTTGTTTATAGAATTTGCCTTATGGGTTTACACAGTGTTTTTTATATCGTTTAAAAAACAAAAACAAAAAAAAGAGAATTATCCATTTATTTCTATACTAGCCTTCAGGACCTTCCTTGTAGTAGCAAACGTATCGTGGCATCTTGTAAAAGTGTTAAATTCATCTACAAACTGACCAAAACAAATCCATCCTCCATGCAACTAAATACTTTCTTATAGTGCCTTCCTAGCTATGCAGAACAAATAGTGCTGAGAGGGCAAAGGCCACCTGAGTCACAACCCATTGCAGCTGCTGCTGCAAGAACAACTGCTACCTCTCTGGTGCACCTGGTACCAACCCAAGGCAGCATCCAGAGTTTACGAAGTGAGAAGACCAGATGGACTTTGGGCTGAAACAGGGAATGAATAGGTATGAGTCTCTTTCCACCCTCACAGGGCAATTAAAGATATTTGTTTCCCAACCAACCTTCCTTACACAGCTATCAACTACAGTTAGCAAAGAACATCAAGGGGGTCCTTAGAAACACATCTGCAATGCTAAACGGATAGTTCTTGTGAGCTGCAGCCTACCAAGGATAGTTTGAGGTTCTTTTTGCCAACCTAATCAAAATTAAATAAACCCAACACCTCTCTACATCTGCTTGGTTCTGTATATTTGTTTGTGAAGTGTTCCTATGGAAAGAAAATTCTTCTGATCTCGGATATGAGTAGGAGCCCTAGCAATAATGCACAGGAGGAACCAAACTGAAGAATGCCTTGAAAGCTTCTCTTTTTCCCAACCATGCACTTGACCAGTAAAAGATAATCACCCACAGAAATCCTTGCCCTATGGAAAAGGTTCCAGCACTAGAAGCTGCAGATGATAATGGGAGGCTGGGTCCAAATATATTTAAAGCTTTAACCAAAACAGTTACAAAATAGAAAGATCAAATTGATGACCCTATTGAACAAAATGGGTTAATCCTACAGCCCTACGATTTTCCCTTTAACTAGCCACTATCTAAGCAACAGAAGAGAGAGTGATGAGAGCCTGGCAAAGAGTTCATCCATGAGAGATGTAGTCCACACTTTGAAAAGGTTGGAGAACAATGGCTAGGTACAGATATTCAAAAAGCCTGATGCAGAATCGACCTGTTATGTAGTTTTCCGTAAACAGCAGAGTTTAGATCAGTAGCGAACAGAACATACATTCGCCTTTTGCTGGGCAGGGGGGTGCAAAACTTAGACTATGTTCCACCATTTTTAAACCAGTCTGCGTATGCTGAACTTATGTTCTGTTATGGGTATAGACTGGTTTTCTGCACTGAACTTGTGTTCTGTTATGGATACAGATTGGTTTCTGATCACTTATACTGGTAAAAGTGTAATATATGTAGCTGGACATAATGTATTAATCTAAGGGCAGCAATAGTTATTGGGGACATCACTTCTAGTTGCTTATTCTGCCCTAGAAAACTAACATGACTTTTTCCTAAGTGCATGGGCATAGTTTCTGACATATTTTTTTTTTATAAAGCACATTTGCTTTATTTAGCCTTTTATTTGTGCAGCTGCCATCTTCTTCCTTTCCCTTCACAGCCTGTGCAGGCTCTTAAGGCTAGCCTTTTTATCTTCTAAAAGGCATGCAAATTTATTAGTATTTCCTTGTCATAAGGGGCCCTAATAGCCATTACATTATGTAGTTTTCTGTAAACAGTGTAGTTTAGATCACTAGCAAACAGAACACAGTGGCCCTTTGCTGGGGCGCAGGGGAAGGAATGCTTTTTAGTCTAGAGAAGGTATCAACTCTACCATAACCAGACAGAAGTGGGTCCTGGAAATCCCCTAATTCTGTGAAACAGAATGAGTAACGTTGCCAGGGCTTGTAATGAGTAATGCTATCATAGGCCTCACTATTTAAGCTTAGGTTTGCCCTTGGGGGAGACCAAGTGGACCTCCCTGACAGTGGTCACAAGAGCAGCGAGTAACAAGGAAGGAAAGGCAGCTATAAGCAAAATGTGGCACCACAAACCAAATGCTCTTATAGCTATCAAAACGGAGAGGAATAAAGTCTTAAAGAACCTGATAAAGCCAAACAGCCAAATATAGTGTTTACCATGGGGGTTAGCTGATTTGGACCGTGGCAGTCAATCAGAGGATGGGCCATGTGTAACCCTTCTGTAAGGGCATATAGCCCCAAGGGAACTATGAATTTGTGCATGCTTAAAGCAGTGATGAGGCTGTAACCAGGACTAGAGCTGGCCTGCAGTAATTCCACCTACTTCTAATCCTACTCCGAAATTCTTGCTGCTCTGACTTCAGTTTTTGACTATTTAGCAAAGACTCCATTTTCAGATGGAGAAAAGATTAAGTAAAGCTTCTTTTGTTATTGTTTTGCTTTCTTAAGCAGATTCAGGCACCCAAAAGCTAATTTTACACAGCACCTTGTATCTGTTATAGCCTAAGAAAGACAGAACTACAGCCAATTTGGTTTTGGGACCTAGGTTTCACTATCCCTACTCAAACAAATAGTTTGGATGGCTGTAATGTGACTAGTAATTTTGTAACAGTCAATCTGGGTAGGTTTTATCAGTCAATTTTATCAGTCAATCTGGGTAGGTTTTAAATACCCTTTTGACTTAAAAGGCATTGTTTAAAAAACACAAGCCAAACAGGTAAATAAGAGGTTAAAAAGGATGGTCCATGTTTAGTCTCAAAAGAAATGTGCAAATGGAAAAAAAAAGTTACAGCTTCTGCTCTAAAATAGACACTTAATTATATACAAGTTTGGATCATTTAGCACGTTTTATTGATTCTGATGACAGTTTATCTGTTAATTACACATAATGGAGTCCTATGGGGATTTTGCATGTTTAATAATTCTGGATCTTAGTGAATAGATTGTCCTAAGAAGCATGCAGTCAGATACGTACTGCAGAAACTGCAAGCTTCAGTTACTGTGCATCCGGGTGATCAGGTCTAGAAACATTAAACTGGGAAAAACAAAAACAAAAAATGTGGGGTAACAGAACTAGGGGTGGGGGGAAGGAAATGCAAGGGAATGTTGGCACTGGCCAAGGTTTTCCCATTCCCCACTTCTAATTTTTTTTTTTTTTTTTTTAATAAAGAGATCAGCTTTTGCATTTTGTAGAACTAATGAAATTTACCTTTGACAATCAAAGGTGAATCCCTGATTTTTTTGTGTGTGTGTACTACAAATTAGGGGTTAATAAAAGCCCTTATGGGCATGCATATTTTGATGTTAATTATGTCTATGTAATCATAGAGTAAATCTACTAAATTCAGCATCCATATACACACTCACTCTTCCTGCCCACCCACTGGACTCTAGTTGGAGTCATTTCTTTCCAAACACTTCCACTGCATTCTGTGGCCATATTTGGAGGATGATGTATGAGCTGTGGATAATGGTTCTTGTGACAGATCAGAGCTGCTGTATGCAAGAGAAATGGCTTCCTGCAGAAATTTTCAGCTGCAGAAAGGCAGCAACATATTCTGACCATGAAGGTTTGTCAGTTTGCACCCTCTACAAAATTGTCTAGATAAAGTGAGCAGATGTTTGTTCCAGGCAGTTGCTAAGAAATTTGAAAGTTCAAAGATCAAAATTTCACTGGGTGCATCTACATGTACAATTAATGCTAAACAATAAACTCCAGTGCATATTGCAGTGGAGTGTATTGCTCCCGGGCACCGTGTTCACACATGCACTCTGGACCGCAGCACACTGAGCCAGGTCAGAACAGCCCTGGCTGGCAAGGGGCCCATGGAGTCAGCCTGCCAGCCCAGGGCTGCTCTGACCTGGTTCAGCATGTTGCAGAGGGGTTGGCTAGGGCATGAGGATGCTTCACTGTGGGGCTAGCCAGCAGGCAGCCCTTGCACTGAAGCACCCTCATGTCCCAGCCAGCCCTGTCAGTGCCTAAAAGTGCATTGCTGCACAGTAAATAATGCCACCACAGGATACTACTTCTATTTACAAGTACTAACCTGCGGTGCTGTTTATTAGTTTACTGTGACCTAATAGGGCCACATGTATCAATGTGGAGACTTTACTGCAGAGCTAATAGGGCAGCTCCGCAGTAAACATCTTGTGTAGATGTGCTCAGTGTGTTGTGCTGGTTTTCACTAAAACCAGCTCTATAGACGTGTAAAAGTTCAGATGAGAATTCAGCCATTTAACTTTGACTAACACATATACATACAGAGATGGAAAGTAAAGAAGAATCTATGATGTGGCATAGCTTTTGAATCCTGGATTCTCAAAAGAGAAGTATTTTCTTGTGGCTGCCTTCCCCTTCCATCAGGGAACATCTAACATCCCTGTAGTAATGATAGAATTTACTTATATGAAACAGTAATAGCAATTAAGTGTTTAAAGTATTTTTGCTGTTTTAATTCTGTTCAGAGCTGGAAACAAAATGACCAGCCAGCTCTCCACAGGCCACATGCATGTACTCTATAGGCTGGCTTGATTCATGGACATCAGTTTGGGAACCTGTGCCCTTTGGAGATATATTGTAGTATGTCAAGTAAATGACATGAGAACAAATAGCAGAGAGATAGGCTCACAAACAGTGATTAAGAGTTCAAGCTATTCTTTAAAGACTGTGATTTAGCTTGATTTTTTAAAAATCATTTAATCAAATTACTATGATAAATTAACTTCCTATTTACAGAAAAGATTCAAACTCATTTCAGCTTTACTCATTCTAGGGTCTGTTAATGCTTAAATGCAAACTCACTAAATCTGTGCTATTTAATTAGACCACGATTCAGCTGGCAGACTGCTCAGAAAAACAGTAATGTCTACTAAGATCCTTCTTCAACTTCTAATCTTGCAGTTTGGAGTGCCAACCCAGTCCTGATATTAAATAAATCTTAATCGTGCTAGTATTTGTTTTGTTTTTTTTAAATAAGGAAGAAAGTCCAAAGTGCTGAACTAGCCAAAATAAAAACTTAAAAGAAGCTTCAAACAACTATAAACTGGCAGCTTCAGAGATGATAGATAAACCCAGAAGCAGATGAATTTAGTTTTCATATACCATGCCCACACTAGGAAATGATGGGGAAGTCAACAAGCATTCATAAAATTTAACATAAAACCATCTTTCCAGAGAAAAAAGAAATAATTATCATATAAAATGCAATCAGATGTTAAACAAAACTGTTTTAAATGCTCTGCCTATTCCAGGAAAGTTACTCTGCAAGTAAGATTTTAAACAATTATTTCCCTCATAGACAGCCAGTATAATTTACAGTTACCATTCTAAAAGGGACTGTCCAGAAGAAATCTACACCTAGATGTGGGATGCTTTCAAATCAGTGTCTAGTTTAACAATGAAATTAAATAGGGACAGGAAGAAACACTCTCATTCGGAAGTAAGCAAGATTTGATCTTAAATGTCCTGAAAAAAAGCAGCCCAGCTTGGTGAAATTGAAGATTTCAAGAGCCAAGCACAGGAACTCACTGATATACCAAACACTACATGCTGCTGAGAGCAGGGGTTTCAGGGTTGGACTGGGGAAAGATGTAGTTGATCGGTGTTGCAAATGGGAGAGCGTAAAATCAACAAAATTAGGGCATTGGCTCATTGAGCTCTGCCCTGAGGATCGTTTTATCCATGTACATACTTTGTTTCCCTATTGCACCATGGGAAAAGAGAATTCAAACTCTTTTAATCAGCTGCAGGGAAACCTGGATGATTATATCTTTGTGCAGAAATGAGAGGAAACTAGGCTTTTTCTTTGAGGAGAACACCACAAAGTTTAGACAGAAACTCAGATTGCATCTGCTTCATTTAGAATCCTGCTTCATTTTAACCACAGAAAACAAACACCTAACCACCCAGGAATACTATGGGATACTTCACAAAGGGTGAAAAACAGGAAACAATTGGAATATACCTGAAAGAAAAGGAAGGGGGCTCCTTCTACTGGTGCCTTGCAGGAAGTTAAGAAGGGTGTATTCTATATCTTTTATGCATTTAATATCACTAGGAACATAACATGGAAGAAATAAAATCCATGGGTCTCAAATGAAGAACTGCTCCATGGCAGAATACAGAAAGCAAAAAAAAAAAAAAAAAAAATTAGAATGACTCCAGTAGCAGAGGGTAGGCAGCAGTGAACAGAAACAGGCAGATGTTAATAGGAAGTGGTTTAAAGGTAACCACTTGTAAGTAGCAAAAACATAGTTGTGGTCTCTGACTTGTGGTCTCTCTCTAGTATTTTTCTGTAGTCAAAACCTAAGTGAAAGCTATGAGCCAGCATTGTCAGAGGGTTGCCTTATGTGTAATGAGGGGTACCTTGGATATAAAAAGGTTCACAAGTCAAAAATGGATCCAATCAAGTTGAGCACTTGTGAGATCCTGAATGAACTAGATAAGATCAAGAACAAGAAAACCAGTAATTATAATGGTTTTAAATAAGTTTTGGACAGCAGGATCCAAACCTGGATTTTTTCTTCAAGACGAATTTGGTCATCTGCCTTTATTCTCTAGTTGACATTAATGAAGCAAAAACACCCCATGAATTACCACCATTTGCAGTGGTAGTACTCAGGGATGTTTTATTTTGAAACTGAAGAACTGCTGTTCATCTTGGCTGAAATGCACACCAGATTTGCATGTAGAGACTTGTAATTTTGCAAAGCGCCTCTCCATACTGTTTCACTCCAGCTATGCATGACTTGTACAACTCTACAATATTAAAACATAAAGTTTCTAAGATGGAAACAGTACAGATAAGTAAGATGGAAATACTAGATCAGACTCAGATTTGATTCCTGGTTTCCTTATTAGATATTGGACCCCTAGCCAAGTCAAGAATCTAAGGGTGTGAACAAGTGTTAAGCTGGGAGCTGTGTGGGGAGCCCAATGTTAGTAACATGGGGGGGGGGAATGGGATAGGGGAAAGGTTGCAGGGTCCAGGGGGAGTGGAATTGGCAGGTTTGGCAGGGTTGGTAGGTCCTGCTGGGGGTGTTGTCTGGTCAAGGCAGAGCTAAAGATAGCCCAGTCAGGGTTGGGGGGGTGAGATTAGCACAGCCCTAGGGCTGAGGCAAATGCCTTGGTTTTCCCAGACCTAAAGCTGTGCTGCAAATCTGTACAGGCATTCAGAAGACTGAAAGAATCCTTTCTTAGATCAAGCCAAACCTTTCTCAATCTAAGTTAGCATACCTCCTGAAGGCCTGCACAACTGGGCATTTAGATCGACCTAGCCCTTGTTAGGTAAATCTAAATGTAATGCATGTACATACCCTAAATCACTAATACCCTGCTCCAGGAATGCACCTAAAAACATTTCATTCCACTCCTAATGAGGAATTAAGCAGATGCCTAATTTTGAGGCCATGTGTAAACAATCTTCCTAAAACAAATCTTTTCTAGAATCAGAGTCCTAATGCTGGACATAAGAATGTACACAAGTAGAATACTTTCTACAATTTAAAGTACATGGCAGAAGTAGTCTGAAGCTAGGTATACTTTCAGTACACTAGAAGTAGGGAGACTATTTCAGTCAGAATATATATTGGAATTTAGAAAGGAACAAATCAAGAGATACCTAGAGACTTTGAACAGTAGCACCCAGAAAAAGGTAGCTACAGCATACAGAATAAACAGAAAGAAAATAGAATTTCAGTGAACATGGAGGCTATTCCAGTATACAATGACCTGGTTTACTTTTAGGAAAAAACATGAAAGCTGAACCTAACACCGTTGATGAACAGCAGGCAGAATTATTTTATTGTAACAATCAATGAATAAAAACAAGTCCAAGAAACACCTCAGTTTATTCCAGGAGGCCAGCAGGATTGACAGTGTAATAAAAAACAGTATGTTTAAGATTACGATAAATTAAAAATGGGCAAATTGTCTTTTCTTGTCCCTAAATCTGCTTACATTTCACTAGGATGGGTGGGAAGAATAATGAATCTGTAGACAATTCAGCAATGCAGAATGAATTGGATAATGCAAAAACTTTGAACACATACCAAGAGGAAATAGCAAGGCCCAGAAGATAAGGAAGTTGCAAGACAGAATAACAGGGCAAGATATCAAAGGAAAGACAAAGTTGGTTGGATAACATTAAGAGTCCTATTCCTCCTATGAATGAACCAAGTATCACTGTAACAGTGAGAAAGAGCTACTGTATTCTGCAGTAAAAATAGAGTGAATAACCAAGTGTATTCACAATGGTGTTGGTGCCACCATGGTTAATGTAACTGTTTTTAATTGGTTGATCTGGGTTTACTTCGTGGCCAACAGGCATGGCTGATAGGGTCTAGCTAAGGCAGTGGCACTAAGGAACTTGATACTATTACCAGTTCTGGCATAGAGTTGCTCTGAGCACTTCATCTCTTGTTACCTCCTGTTCATAGTGTATACAATGGGAATAATATCTGTCTAAATTCACAAGTAAGAAAACACTTGTTTTAGGTGCTTAGGTGATAATTTGGGTTCCAGAGAAGAATCTACTTAATAAAATACCAGCAGGTAGGGTAAAAAGCAACATGTCTAAAAAAATCTGGATGTCATGTATATGATAATAATTAAAAAAAACCCCCGCCTGGGACAGGAACATATGACAATCTTTCCTATATTTGTGTTTTGGACATATGTCAGACATTCTACAGCATAAAAGGAAAGAAGCTAATTCCTTTTGCTGCTTATATTAGCCACAAGATATATTTGTACATATTGATGATACCATTGCAGATGCATATGTATGAATTCTAACACTAACATGATCTAGAAATAATACCATGCATTAAATTACCCACCAAAGATGGCATCCCTACAAACTAGATACACTCTATTACAATATACCATATATCAGAGTCTGTATTGGCAAGAAGGAAAATATAGATCCCATGGAAGACGCAGTTTGTGTGGTTCTGCCAATAACATTTACATGAAAGCACTATTTCACAGCAGCAATATCTCATTGCTCTGAGTACAAAATTGTGGGGAAGGAAAAGCAACTTATATTGCCAGTATGGGCCAAATTTGCCAATGGCCTAAGTGGGAGGTTTACTTAATTGATGTCTGTCCTGTATTTCAGTGCACTCTGACAGACGAGAGAATTCCTGATTCTGTCTCCTTGGGTATATTATGCAGATAAGTGTCCGCAATGCAGAGCAGAGAAAGTCTTTCTGTTGCTTAAGGCGGTGAAGCTCTGACTGAGGGCTGGGGCTTAGGGTCAAATTTTTACCTAAACTTGGGCCGAGAGTAGTCAGTTTTCATCACCCACAACAGGGCCAGATTTTCTGTGACTTCAAGCTTCATTTATGCACCTAAAAAGGGCCCAGATTTTCAAGCATTCTAAGCTCTTTGGAAAACCTGACCATTTGCTCCAGTGCCTAAATAGAAGCTGAACTATCTGGAAAAATCTGGCACTATTCATGGATGCTGAGTTCTTTAGAAAACTCTGTGCTACAGGAATAAACTGGTCTTTACTGAATAAGCAGTTCCAAAAAAGACTGCTCACCTGCATCTCTCTGCTTAGTATTACCTAATCAATATAGGACAGCACTTTGTAATAACACAGAGAGATGAGCGGGTCACCTTCTACATATGTGCACACACACACTCACATACTTTCTGTAGACATTTCATCTATGCCTGAGGAAGTAATTGGTGCATGCATGCTTTGGAAAATGCTCAAAGTTGTTTTTCTGTGTGAATAAACAGAGTGCTCATTGGTACCATATTGTTTCATTTGGGCAGTGCATAACTGCTTGTCTGCTTTTATGTCTGGCTGGGAAGTTGTGAGGAAAAAAGGAAGGAAAGGGAAAAAAAAAGTAATATTGACAGGACAACCATTACCAGTGAGTCACTTTGCTGGTATTCAAGCATAAAGAATGCATTAATTATTATTGAATCAAGCCAGATGTTTAAAACTAAGCTGATAATTTAGATAAATCTCATACTAAGCACTGCAGATCAAAAATGAACTACTGCAATCATGTCTCTATATATTTCCCTGTACACAGGTTGCCAGTATAAACTGCACAACCACTTACACTATTATGTAGATATATAAGCTTTGCAGACTTTCAGTAAACTCTTATTTCATCCATAACTAAATGTTATTTAGTACGAAGTCTAGAAAATTAATAATAAGCAAACTTACTGGGGCCAACATGTAAAAGTGAAATGTTGCTAATCATTACCTCAGTATGCTACCTTCCCACTACTTTTAGAGAGAAGATGGGAAAGGGTAATTCAGATATTATCGTGTAGACAATGCTTAAGCATATCCTAGAAGACCTTAATATTTAAATATATATGTATTTCAAGCTATTTCATTTTGTTGGAAAAAACAAAGAACCTTATGGTATTTATTTAAACAGAATTCAATCAAGATTAAAGCAATCTACTGTACCTTTCTTGATGCCGGAGAATACCAGCAATGAAAACAATATAACATTATATCATAAATCACTAATGCAAACACAATGTCAGAAGCCCCCCCACCTTGTTAACTGTATATACCAGAGTTAATAGGATACTTTTATGAGAAAAAAACTGATCACACAAAAAGTGTATAAAAGCTGTAAGATTTCTCACTGCATGTGATCCTTTTTCCCTCCTACAGATATAAAATGAGTCTGTTAATTTTAAGCTGAGAAAATAAATCCCCAAGCAAAGCGAGAAATGTTTGAAGGAAAAGATGTGACAACAACAAAATATGTTTTAAACCAAATGACTAAATAATGATTTTCAGAGTCCTATTTTAGACCCCACTCACATTAATCAAATTAATGTAACACTGAATTACCTTCCTATTTTTTATCTGAAAAAGATCATACTGGTGTTTTAGTGGAATGTGCAGCCTCTGATTATTTAAAAGGGAGGCTATAGTTCTGCAGAGGCAAGTTCACTTGTATATATGAGTACAATGATTGGTAGAAGTCAGATATCTAACAACCCGAGTTGTATGTGCAAACTTAAACTGAAATCTTTAATGTTAGCAATGGAAACATTCTGGTAAAACAATGCCAAGTTGGTGTAAGGTAGCTGTTTTGTATCTCATTCCATTAGTTTAGGTTAAAATCAACATATGATTTAATTAACGTAAGGGGAGGAGGAGTTTTCATTTTAACATACTTTGAATTTAATACATTAAACCATATTTATCACTGACATTATCCTAGTTATAATTTACATTTAAGTTTATAGGAATTGCAAACAATTAAGATACAGATTATTTTGGCTCATATGTAGAACATACTATTAGACTTTCTTTTAAATAATGCCTTATAGAGTCATCCGTTACTACTCACTACCATCGGAAAAAAAGAGATACTTAGCTTCTTACCCTTCTCCTTTTCTCTTTCTTATGTAAGCTTTAGAAATGTTTCTTGTGCAAATAGTTTTATATTTGCAAATTAAAAAGCAAAACAGTACAAAACTGTTCAGTTTAGACTTCTAAAATGTGATAATTTTGATATTCTGTTCATTGAATATAATCTTAGGAAATGCTTTTCCTGTAAGTGAGAAGTATTTTGAACTTTCCATGCTTTGCTCAAAAATAAATCCGGTTCCAAGAAAAAAAAAGAAAGATGGATTTTGGTCACTGAGTGGTACATCATAATTACTGTATCTAGGTTAAAAATAAAAGGCTATATTAAATTAAGAAGATGCAATCACAGGAATGGAGCATATTTTGCAGAGAAATGAACAGCACTTTTTGTTTTGCATGTTTTTGAATTATATTTCCTATTAAAAATGCCAAGTGCTAAATCATATCATAAAGACAAACAGAAAAGTACAACTTCATTGTTGAAAACAATTTCCCTCCTATCAATCTGAGGATTTGTGCATCAATATTGTAGATGAACTGTTAATTACAAAATCAATTAAAAAATTATTTCTAAAAACAGTCACGCGTCCTGGCTCTCAGGGGGGCAATTTGGGCAGAAGGTCTCATCTCACTAGGACCGCGCCAAATCACAAGTCGTCATCCACAAGTAAGCAAAAGCAATCTGGTTTTTCATTTTTCAGCGCGGCTGAGCCCAGCCTGAGATTGATCGTCACATATGGCCCCAGAAAACAAACTGTCAATACCTTGAATGCTGCAGAATTTGAACAAATAGCCGTCCGCCCATTCAAGCCACTCATTGCATCCCATTTAACAGATTTTATTGACAGTTTCCTTCTTGTAATTAAAGGGAAAACTACTGGCCAGCAACCAAGATAAAGTTCAAAGATAGGGTCAAAACAAAAGCAGATGGAGGGGCACGGTGTGACTGTCAATGGTACATAGCATCAGAGCATGTTATTGACACACAGGTATCTAATGATCGGCACGTCATTAAAGAGGGATCTATCGTGAACTTTATGCAAATGCTAAAAGGGACTTAAGACCACAATAAAGCATTAAGGAGACACAAAAGGAAAAACAACAAAGCACCAACGATTTTTACTTATCAGACACTGTTCACTGCTTCAGCACTTTTAAGTTCAAATGTGGAGAAAAATACTTTCTGCAATTCTTAACCCATTCTGCACAAGTAATATATTTTAGTGAAACTTTAGTATAAAATAGGGGATCCATACAGTGAAGTGTAGTCCTTTATAGATTAAACAGGGATTTCCCTCCTTTGCACGTACCCTGGGTTCACTTTACCAATATGTTTAGTAGCTGTATTTAAGGAAAGCATATATTCCATATAATCTTGCCTCCATCCATTCAATTTAAGTAAAATGATTAGACTTATCTGGATTATGAAATGGATTTGGTAGAACAACATCTATATTCATTTGAAAGGATCTTTGCTTGTATAATACCTTCCATATTATCCAGTGTATTATTTTTACTGCATTAGTAATATGTTCTACTGCTTAAAACTGTAAAAATCTTCCTTAATTTGAATTGCATTTTTGCAGCCTTTTAGCAGAAGACCCACAGTCACCTAAGCTCTGATTAACAATCAATTATTCCTAAAACATAGTGAGATCAACCATACAGAAGGTATTATTGGAATGAAAAGGTGACATGAAAAAAATGTAGTAACCGTCATGCCAATCTGCCAACCTGAATTAGCAAGCGCTATAGCTTTGAGGGTGACAAACTCTTCTTTCTCCAGCTTCATGCTCTTGTATTTCTTTACCAGCTGCAGGATGGCGTTGTTGAGGTCAAGAAGGCCTGCCAATTTGGACTGCTCTTCATCCATTATATAATCTTCAGCATAGACAAGCTCATCTTCAAAAGACAGTGATCGGTACACAACACCCAGAATCAAAATCTCCATCCAAGCACTCTGCAGAAGGCTCATCTGGTCAGCCAGAGACAAAGTGGAGAAACCTATAAAGTGCAAGGAAAAATATTAAACAGGTGTTGACGCATCAAATCTCTGCATCATAACAAGAATTTTCAGTCAATTTTTAGGGAAATTACCGATTGGTACAAATGCATTCCACAAATTTCCCTGCCTCTTTGAGATCAGTCAGCATAGAATTAAAGGGCTTCTATTCAAGGTAAAAGTTAAAAACCAGCCTGAATCTGTAGGCATTTTCTGCAGGAGTTACAGTAATTTGGGAAGTTATAACTGCAGCGTAGAATGGCTTGCACATTCTCTCCTTAGTAGAAACGTTCTAAAATCTAATGCTACGTGGCTGTGATCTGATGTCATCTAACAAGAAAGATAATAAAAAGCTTTGGTCCAAAGGGCTTTTGTAAGCAGACTCTTGGCTCTGTTCATCGGTGCTGTAAAGAGAATGAAGCAATGATGTCAGAGGTCCCCTTTAAGCCAAGGAGGATATTTTCGATAAAAACTTTTTTTAAGAGGGAAGATTGGATGCCTTAATAGAATTAAGGTGATTATCACAATGAACAAAGTGCTCTTTGAACTTCAACCTCAGCAGAAAGAGAAGTAAGACCTACTCTCTTCAGAAAAAGACGCTAATTACTTCTGTAATGGCTTCTGCCTCTACTATGCTTGCTGAAATAACAGGATGGCACATTAAAGTGCCAAGTGAATAGTAATCACACCATCATTTTTGTGAGGGAGAGAGAAAATTTAATAATGCCTCTTAATAAATTTAAGTTTTGCTTTCCTTTTTTCTGCTCTCTTTTTTAATAGGATCACTAGGGGCAAGCATCTTTGATGTCTTACCTTTTCAGGATCTTGTTTACAGTAGCTCTTCATTTATTATATCAAACTGCTAATATCCCCAATCACATTAGGAGGTACAGAACAATATGGGAGAGGAAGTGATTTCCTGGCCTGTTGGTGAAATGTAGTAGTTTGCCAGTTGGCACCATCAACCACAAGTACTTAATAAAATCATCAAAGGGGATTAGTCAAGCTTTTCTTGAGGGGGTCTTAAGACATGTCTGAAGCTTTCATGTAGTTGTTTATGGAGCTGCTCACATGTTCTTTGACAGGGTTCCCGCAGCAAAAACAGTCTTTTTGTTATTCAATTATACCTCAATGCATTGCTCCTGTTTTGAAAGTCTGGAGTAAGGATATAACAGACACGGGCAAATCTACACAGGCATTCGCTGCAAACAGGATTCTCTTTCTTGTACTAAGGGAGGGAAATATTACTTTTCTTTCAAAATAATGTATCCAAAGCTGTAAGCATCAACAAGGCTGAAACACAAAACTGGTTGCACGCTCTCTTTTATTTGTTTTCATTTGTTCATACTGCCTGTCTTGCCCTGCAACAGAACAGTAGTTCCCTGCCTTCCAAATAAAACCACCCAAAACTGAGCTAACCACCGCCACAACAAACCCCCCCTAAAAAAGTGACACTGGAAAAAATCATGTCTATGATTAAAATAAATAAGAAGGAAACAGGAAAGAAATAATCATCTGTAAGGTTTATAAGGAGGAATGCATGCGTTCAATTAGCTGCTGTGTTTCTGTTCCTCTCCCTCATCTCAAGAACCAGTTTTTCTGCAGCAGCAGATGGACAGAGAATGTAGCCTGCAGCACTGTCCTGTGACAGCCCTATTCTCCCTCCCAGACACTGCTGTTAGTAAATAGATTTACACATTCTCCAATCTCCACACATCTTTCTACCGAATAATTAAAAGCAGGATGATTAGTTTATTGAGTGGAAGGAGGAACTTTTTTATTGAGGTCCATCCACGATTTTATCAGGGCCAGCACTTTTACGGTTGTCATGAGGGTGCAGGCATCCAATTTTTCTTATCTGCCTGATTAATACAAACGCTGTTTCAGGACGCATTAATTAACAGATACAAATCTACGTTCTCATGGAAGGATCAATACAGAGAAGAAAAGAGGCATCAATGTGAATTTAGTGCTGATGATGGAGAAGGCACTCTATTGACATTTACGTGCATGGAAACTTTAAAGTTGCAGTAGAGCCCTTTTGTCCCTGTGATTTACAAATTAACAATTTTTCAGCCATAACAATGTTTCACACACTTCTGAGGAGTTTAATTAAGCAAAAAGCAATAAAATCAGTTTTGATTTTTGTTTAAAAGTTGAACTCATAATTTGTCTCCTTTCTATTTTTCTGAAACCCCCTCAACTTTCTTCTTGTATGTACTTATCTCATTTTGCACTGAGTTTTTACAAATTACTGAATGTTTCAGGACCACATTTATCATGTGCTTCAATCAGAGGAAGTCACATCCACCCTGTACAGAAAAAAAGTAGGATACCGCTTGCGATTTACTGTACTGTATGTTGTTAACAAAAATTTCACAGGAGAAGCTTAAAAATCATTGACACTGTTGAAACTGACAACTTTAAAAAACACAGTAATATATTAAATAAATATAACATAATTAATATATATTTACTGTATATTATATGTGTGTGTCTATATATATATACATATAATTAGAAAACAGGAGCACATTGTGGTTTACAGTTTTGTGTGTGTGTGTTTGTGCATGTGCGGGTACATGTGTAGTCATTTCCTTCTCTATTAGAGGCAACTTTCTCTGTGAGGCCTACTCAGTGAAAGCATGCTTTAACTCTTAAGGACATTCCTCATGGGAAAGCATCATGTTGTAATTAACCTTTTTTCCTTTTTGTCAGAAAATGTGGAAAGCAAGTGGTGTGTTTATAACACAACTGTCCTTCTGTTATATCCCAACACAATACAATGAGAGTAATGGCTATGTAGGAATACATATTTACATACTGAGATATTTTTAAATTGAGAACCTTATTCCTTATTTCTTCTCAAACTTTTGACCTGATCCTGTTAACTTTACCCATGTGACCTTTCTGTTTGTATTACAACTCTAATGGTATCAAGGTAATGAAGCAAAAGGACCAGTTTGGAAATACACAAGCAACTTCAGTGAAAACATATTTAAAATCTCGTATTTAAAACTATTTTTATTGGTGTGGTGATGACACTACTATCAAATCAAAATGATAATAATTAAATACCTGAGGCACTTTCATTAAAAATACTAAGCTAAACTAATAACCCAAATAATAATTTTTCCAAGTAGAAACTAATATTAAATTGCTGCATCAATTGCTTTTTTCTGACAAGTCAATATTTTCTAATGAAAATTTATTTGAAAAGAGACCTCCAAACTATGTGTTAAACACATTTCCAGCTATCTGGACTAATTAAATGCTTCCAGCTCATAACAGTGAGCTCTTTTCACACAGACATAAGTTGTTGCATTATAGAGTGCATTGCACAGCTCCTTAATCCCCGGTGTTTGACAGGTCATGGATTTAAATGCACATTCATATCGTGGTGCTTTTTCCTCCCCGCTTAGCATGTACTATTCCACGCACATTGGTGATGACTTTGATTTCTCTTCATCCCCTGCCCCAACTTGGTGCCATTTAATGTATCTCAGGCATTTGCTAGCAGAATGACTCTGTACCTTGACCTGCAGTTAAATAGCATGCTTATCTGCAGTACAGTGTGCTCCAAATAAACCAGATGACAGTTTGGAATAACGTCATTTGGACGGATTGAAAAGCTTCTCAAGAGTCAGGTACCCCTGAGGTAATAAGCTTGAAGGAAGCATGTTTTGTGCCAACCCTCCTGCCATCTTCTTCTAGACGCTCATGTGCTTGACAATGATGCCATGGGCACTTGTCAAGTTTTTTTTTTTTTTTTTTTTTGCCTAGCAAACTGATGCACTTTGCAGTCAACTTACAAAAAAGGCTAAGCATTTGAAAGTGTGAAGGGCAAAAAATATCTGACGGCTAGTCTTCAAAAATACACTTTCATTTCAGAAAGCATAAATGTTTATTTCCTGAGCTGAGTGTTGACAGAAGTAGGCTGCAGCACAGGCATATGAATTTAACCCCTAGTAGGCATTCTGTTCAGCGCTGTTTTCATACAGCTGAATGTGAATTTACAGGGTGTCTTGTAATATCAGTTAACAATGCTGATTTCCTAGCCACGTTCCTCCCCCCACCACCACCCTCTTTTTTTTTTTCTTTTTTTGAAGGGGAATTATAACATTGCTCTCACTAAACATTCGAGCCTTTTCCACAAACAGTGCATCACACTCAAATTGTAATTATCCCGTAAGGACTTACTGAGATCACTAAAAGTGTACTGAGAGAAGGTTGACTGAGCAACTTAACATATGCTTGATTTTTTTTTTCTTTCACATACCGATAAACTCAATGCTTACACTAAGTCAGAAATACAGGTAACAACGGTCTTACTGGTTTTATTACGTGAACATATATCAAAGAGCCAAACTGTGCTGTCTGTAGTGTTAGGTGAGCCACACTCATTTAGCAGTCTCGTAAATGAGGCTATTTAGACCGCTGCTCTCTTCAAATATCAGCACATGCACCACTTGCTTTCTATTTTACATTGCACACATCTTCATGCTAAACAGGGAAATCTTTTATATTCCTGAAGACCCTTTTCTCTACTTCATTAAGATGGACTTTATGGACACTAACTCACTAGGGGCTAGAGTGAAGCAGCTGCAGATGGTCAAGTGACAAAGCAAGATCTGTAGCAGCATACACATAGTGCTATGAAAACTCTTACAAAAAGAGTGGCTACAGTTATGCCTGCTATTATTGTCAGCACTGAACATTTGATGCCCTAAATCTGGCTGCTCCTTTAACACACTTTCCTTGTGCTTCACATTAAACTAGCTTTATTACCTCTCTAATATGTGTTTCTAAATCAGAATTTTTATCATATTGGCTATGAAATAACTGACAAATCTGGAAGTCGCTCATGTTTTGAGATAATCAGGCCCCATTTATTTAACCATTTGTTTCAGTGTTTGCTGGGTCTGTGAGCAAAACGTTACTCAAGCTTTCATTGGTTTTATACTTCAAATATCTTAATTTACATTTCTTATAATCAAAGCTGTGCTTGAAAATGACATGTTCAGTAGTGTGTTGCAGATTCAATATATTTACACAGTTGAAATATCAGAGTTGGGTTTTTAAATTATTTACACTTAATTTTGATAGATTAACTTCCTTCTAAATGTTTTATATGTACTGATGTTTCCAGTGCAATTTCCTCGTTTCAAAAATAATGTATGTTCACCACTGGCTGAAAGAATAAAGCTAAAGTGTTCAGTGCTTGGGTTTCTGCCCTTTTTTATATCAGAGCACAGTATTTTATCTACAGACTTGGGAAATCCAAATGTCTCTCTCTGGTGCAAAAGTGTAAATCTGAAGTTACTCCACCTCATTCTGAGATAGGAATCAGGCTATGTGTATTTTCAGATTCACTATTCTAAAATTGATGCCCTTTCTTCTCTTGCCTAGATTCACTCTACAGCTTTAACTGGCTTTTGTGGAGGTAGACCATAGCAAAGAGCTCCAACCATGACATTTCTGCTCTGGGTACAGGAAATTTTCTAAACATGAATATGCATCACATTGACTTCAACTTTAATTTGTCTGTTCTCCTTGTGGAAATCCAAAGGAGAGCAAGAAGTACTAAAACAATCACTTAAACACAGCATAACCAACTAATACTTGAAACAGAGGCTTTAAAGGTACATTCAAGCCTGGATGTATTCCTGACCTTAGGCTACAACATGCATTTTATTTTATAACCCAGCCAATGTTTATTTTAAAACACACCTATTTATCCCCCTATATGCAGAAAAATACCCAAACCCATAAACAGGTCAGCTCTTCAGCAGATCATTAAGATACAGTACTTTAACTATCTGAGGCCACAAATGTATTTTATCAATTTAGTAGAAAATGTTCCAGTTCCAGTAGCTTCTAAGGATTTTTAAGGTTGAATATGTGTTCCTCCAGTACGTGCTCCCCAGCTGAAAATATCTGTCAGATCTGTTTGTTTCATGGCAGTCTCCAATACTAATCCTTGAGGTTAAGAGCAAGCACCTGCAGGTGGTACCACAGCACGGTGAAGTGTAACAACAGTTGAAGATTTTTTGCATGGCAAATATCAGGTAGAACAACTAAAGGCACCAACTTGTCAAGGCTCTTCAATCAGAGACCAGGTAAACAAGCATAAAGTAAGACAGGCTCAAACAAAACAGCCAAAGGCTGCACTGCCTTCTGCATTCAACTTTCATGACCCCCCCAATTTGATGTGTCACAGTTCAATTTTACGTTAGGGAAGCAAGTTTTATCACTGGGGACAAATGACTTTGGTAGAGAGCAAAAAGACAAAAAAAAAACAGTTTGTCCAAATGATACTTTGCTCTCGGGGAGAACTGTGAGACTGTCTTTCATTCATGTGAGGGGGATCACTGATGCTCTCTGGAGGAAGTACTAGTTTTGGCATCTGTAAGCTCAGATCCTGTTCTGACAACACCATTCATCTCACCACGCGGGTCAGAAGCTATACTGTCTGCACTAAGAATTCTGACTGCCATCTGTTAGTTGTATCACAGCAACATGGACATCAGATAGATTTAATACACAGGCCTGGCTGGGTGTCATTTAGGCCCCCTAAGAAAGACACCTTGCATTTACAAAGTTCAATGATACACTTGGACCAGCCTTGCTTATTTTCCTATTTCTTATTTAATTCTACATTTAACCTGCTACCTTTATCTAGATAAGATCTTATAAAATATAAATGTTAGTTTATATATATATATATAAAATATATACATTTATACTTTATAAGATCTTACCTAAACAAAGATAGCAGAATGAATATATATAAAACAGAGAAAAATGCTGACCATAAGCACTTTTCAAATAAACCCTACTGATAGGATGGCAAGCGCCACACAGCAGATTGAGAAACCCTGGGCTTTTATCACAATCCTACTTTCATCTCACTGAAACAACAACAGATAGATGGCATGGCAATAAAAATGCATTCACACTGCATGTCCATCTCAATCCATTAAGAACAATGGATTCTCACTAAGCAAATATTCGCTTGTCAGAAGTATTTGCAACACTGGATTCATTCAGCAGGACTAAGTAAGTGAGGTTCACAGCAATTTAAAAGCAGCAAATTAGACATTTACAAACAGTGAAGATGCTGCTTGTCTAGCGTGACCTTTCAGTCAGGCTGTACAAGAAGGTGTTAATGCAATTTAAATGCCAGTTAGAAATATTTCAGTTTTGTCTTTACCCTGTATCAAACCTTACATGATAATTCTAAAGAGGAACAATTTAAGCATGTCATTTCTTCACAAGAAAAGCTGCATCCCTCTTGTAACCTGATATATTTGAAACTGGTTTATTACTTTAAATCATATTTATGTCCCCAAGCCAAAAGAAACATATCTATCAATCAACTATCTATCTATCATTTCCAGTTACAGTACTAGTTCTTGAGAGTTTCTGTAAAAACAGCAGTGTAAAAAAAGCTTGAAAATGTCATGGATAAGGAACTTCTTTCTGACTTCACACCACCATTTGCACCTGCTAAAATTTAACCAGGAAACAAATTAAATAAACAGCAACTTAGTCATAATGGTCGTGCAAACAGATTTGGTAAGACATTAATATATGGCATTCTCTTTGGTGGCGGTTCAATGTGCAGAGGACTTGCAGTATTTGACTCTATTTCATTCACTTGAAATTTTACAGCATATTATCATTATTATTCTTTCTTTGCCTCCATTTTCCTGAACAGGGACCCCGCACCGGGCCCCCCTCAGGCCCCAGGGGAAGCACACCTAGGTCAAGGGTCGGGGAGGATCTAGTCAGGGAACTTCTGGAGGGACTGGATGTATTTAAATCAGCTGGTCCAAACGATCCCCACCCCAGAGTGATGAGGAAATTGGCTGAGGTCATTGCAGGACCCCTGGCATGGCTTTACGAGCACTTGTGGTGCTCTGGTGTGGTGCCAGAGGACTGGAAGAGGGCCAATGTGGTTCCCATCTTCAAAAAAGGGAGGAAGGAGGACCTGGGGAACTATAGGCCAGTTAGTCTTACCTCGATCCTGGGTAAGCTTTTTGAGAGAATTATTCTGGCACATGTCCTCGAGGGGCCAGCAGGGGAGATTATGCTTAGGGGCAACCAATACAGGTTCATTAGAGGCAGCTCCTGTCAGACCAACCTGGTGGCCTTTTACAACCGGGTCACCAAATCATTAGATGCAGGGGTAGCAGTGGACATAGTCTTCCTGGACTTTCGGAAGGCCTTCGACACTGTCTCTCACCCTGTTCTCATTAAGAAACTGGGGGACTGTGGTGTAAACACTTACACAGTCAAATGGGTCACCAACTGGCTGGAGGGCTGCACCCAGAGAGTGGTGGTGGATGGGTCATTTTCGAGTTGGAGGGATGTGGGCAGTGGGGTCTCCCAGGGCTTGGTCCTCAGACCTGCACTGTTCAACATCTTCATCAGTGATTTGGACAAGGGGGTAAAACGAACCCTGTTCAAATTTCCTGATGACACTAAGATGTGGGGGGATGTGGGCATGCTAGAAGGAAGAAATAGGCTACAATCGGACTGAGACAGGTTACAGGGGTGGGCGGATGAGAATAGGATGGGATTCAACACTGACAAGTGCAAGGTGATGCACCTGGGGAGGAAGAACCAGCACCATACCTACAGGCTGGGGAACTCCCTTCTCATCAGTGCAGAGGCAGAAAAGGATCTTGGAGTCATCATTGATGCCAAAATGAACATGGGCCGGCAGTGTGGGGAGGCAGTCAGGAAGGCCAACCGCACCTTGTCATGCACCCACAGATGCATCTCAGGCAGATCCAAGGAGGTGATCCTCCCCCTCTATGTGACACTGGTCAGGCTGCAGCTGGAGTACTGCGTCCAGTTCTAGGCACCACACTTCAGGAGGGATGTGGACAACATGGAGAGGGTTCAGAGGAGGGCCACTCGCATGATCAGGGGGCAGCAGGGCAGGCCCTATGAGGAGAGGCTACGGGACCTGAACCTGTTCAGCCTCCACAAGAGAAGGCTGAGGGGGGATCTAGTGGCCTGTTACAAACTAGTCAGAGGGGACCAGCAGGCATTGGGGGAGTCCCTGTTCCCCCGAGCACTACCAGGAGTGACTAGAAATAAGAGTCACAAGCTGGCAGAAGGTAGATTCAGACTAGACATCAGGAAGTGCTACTTCACTGTCAGGGCGGCTAGGATCTGGAACCAACTTCCAAGCAAAGTGGTGCTGGCTCCTACCCTGGGGGTCTTTAAGACAAGCCTTGACAATCACCTTGCTCTTTCCTGCCATGGCAGGGGGTCGGACTTGATGATCTCCTCAGGTCCCTTCTGACCCTGCTAACTATGAAACTATCACAGTATTCAATTCTCACGGAAAAAAAATAAGATTAAACAAACTAAGGGCTTTATTCTCCTCTCTTACTAGCTTCACTTCTAGAATAGCGTTATGCCAGATTTAGGCTCTCAAAGTGAAAAAGAATCAGGCCCGGTACATACATTGTGTTTTTATCATTAGGTGTTCTGAGGAAAAAAGAAAAGTTAACCAAAAGCAGGTCAGGGTTCTTTTCCTTCCTACTTTGCAGGATGATATGTGGAAACCTTTTTTTCTATTAGGATGATACTAACTTTAAGATATTGATAAAATCCTCCAACATTGAAGCTACTGGTATAATTTGGCTGACAATAATTGCTCTCCTTCAGTATTAAATTTAAGTCATATGTCTGATTGGTTTTAATATAACAGTGTTTACAATCTGACTTCCTTATTTAAGGTTAGTATCTGCAGATCTTCAACACATTATCTTTAAACATTTGCATCCTGGCTACCTGGAAGATTGTCTCTTTACTGATATAAAGCTGTTGCAGATGGGATCAAGTGATGTGCTCTTATGGCTGTCTCGGTTGCTAGATTTGAAACATGTGGGACAGGAGCAGAACCTTTTCTTCTCTAAATGTCTGATACCAGCCTGACCTTGTTAACCTTCTGGACATGGCATAATGCTCATCTATTTACTCAGGCATTTGCATGAGAGAGAAAAAAAAGATAGTGGGACTACAGGACTACATGTATGACATTAACAGCTTGCTTTGAATGAGTCCACTCTATAAAAATGGGGTCACATTTTCAAACACAGTTTCTAATTTTGCCTCAATCTATTGTGTGTGTAAATATTACAATTCAGGCATCTTACCACCTGTCTTGCAGGTGCAAATGTCATTTTCTATTATGTGTACCTACAAAACATTAAGGATGCAAAATTGCAGGTGTAAAATTAGAAGCTATGATCAAGCTTTTTTGAAAATGCAGTCCAGAAAATGGTCACAATGTTTAATTTAAGAAAGAAGGCAGGGTAGATATGTACCTTTATAGACTCAATAAGATATATATAGCGAGCACAGGCTTTTATGAACCCAACTTCACTTCATCATACATGTGAAAGGATGTGCGGAAAGCAGAGTGTAAGAGGGGGTACCTGTAGACGTTATATTTAGATAAACATAACTAGGGTTGGGTCAATCTAAGTGCGATCTGTGCAGATGTTCAGGGAGATTAAATTGGGCAAAAAATGGCCAATTCAATCTAATTTAGTTCACTTGAGGGGATGATAAGTTAGACTGAGAATGGTTTAGCCCAATCTACTGCACATCTGCATTCATTCAGAGCCAGCCCCAGGGCTGAGAAGTCCCACCAATCTACCCCAATCCCACCAAATCCTCTCCAGAACTGCTTAACCAGCACACTCCCCACCCCCACCCCCCACCTCCACGACCCATTCCCTGACCCCAAATTACTTAGATCGGGTTCCTGGCATGGCTCCCAGCACTGGCGAACATCTGCACAAGCCGCTCCTGATCTACAAACATGCAGCTTAAGTAAACCACATGATCAGAGATCAGGTGAAGCAAACATCTGCAAGTACCCAAGGAGAGAGAAATTTACTGTGTATATACATTCCGTAACTTAATTTTAAAGTACTTTCACTAGTCCAATTTAAAATATACATTTACATGGATCTAACTGATTAAAGATCTCTTAGTACAAACTGGTGTGAGTGCAAGGACTAACTCACACCCTTCCATTTAAAAGGCAGAAACTACAAAAATGCCCTTGTAATATAAAAGAGGGAACAGTTCCATTCAAACAATTGCCAGAGCTGGTACCCCTTGCTAGGAGTCTCAATAACCGGTGAGTGGGCATAGACAGTGAACCACTCTGATACCTTGAAAGGGTAAGTTTAGCAGAAGGTACTGTGGTTCAGAGCTGGCATTAATGCCAATCAAATGGACACCTGACCTTATATAATAAAAAGAGCTTGCTTGCTTTTTCGCTTTCAAAGACTTCATCACACATCGGGGCAAAAAGTGACAAAACAACAATAGGTCCTGGAGTTATGCCTCCATAAGCCTCAAAATTGTTCTGAATGTCAGAAATTCAGAATTACAGCTTCTTGAACTTTCCTAGATTTATACCACCTTGTGGGTATCAGGCTGTGGAGATAAGTGATGCTGACACTTCATATGTATTGTAACAACTATGCACAAGGAATGAAAAGCTCTCTCTCCTGAAATTCCTAGCATTTTTGTTTTTCTTACAATCAAATTCCAAGTGCTAAAAAGGGGGTGGAGATTTTGTGTGTTTTAATATAAGCCACAACTTACCAATTACTTCTACTGTGTTTATTTTGGGTACATCTGCATGAGATACTTACTGCACCTTAGCCTAATAACACTGAACAGTAGCATGGTGGTTGAAAACTGTGCTAATAGCCTACTACTCAGTGTTATTAAGCTAAAGCACAGTAAGCATCATGAAAAAGCTATGTGCCAGCGGTACTGCACAGTAACTCAAGTTACTGTGCATTTAGTTTGTACTTTATTAAGCAAGTACTAAACTAAATGGGCAGTACCTAAGGCGCATGAATGAATGTGTACACGTATCTTCAAGGTACTCTTTTGCTTAAAGAGTGCTAGGTCATTACTGTCTGGCTTTTACTCCTATGGAGAAGTAACTAGTCATTTCCTCATTAAGAGCAGTAACTAGCCTCCAACTTTCCATCTGGCAAAGTCAAATTTCCAGGAATTCCCCAATCAGGTTACGATGAAGTCAGTGTTGGAATGTATTAGCAAACATATCAAGACATGCTTACCAGGCAATCAAGGCATCTCCATTAACTCTGTCTGTGCTAGATCACTTCTGTGTGAAAAGCCTTCGTTCTGTGTATAAAAGCTGGGCAGTGAATGCATCCCTCAGTCCACGTTACAAAAAAAGTCATCTCATATTTATGTGACAGACTTCTTTGAGAACAGTATTTCATTTTTTTTTCTGCTTAGTCTCTTCCTTTAATAGCATGATACTGCCAAATATTTAAAATAATATTTGTAATTGCCCTGTTTTAAAAGGAGGGAGGAAAGGAAGGGATCAGCCGAAAAAGGCAGCTCTCTCTCTCATGTGTGCAGAGCGTTCAGTTTTCCTAGCTGAGTGTATATGTACTATTAAGACTACCTCTGGAGGCAGAGTGTCTTAAGTCTGCAACAGTCCAAGCAAAAAAAAGAGAGAGAGCTGCCTGATTCTAATACACCTAATTAGCCATCGGCAGACTCTTAATTGCATACATTAGGATGATTCCATAGTGGAGATTAATTCTAAATATACCCAAGCAGCTGGTTAAGATGCCATGGATTACAGTGTGGACTGTACTTTTCCACTTAATTAGATATCAAAATTAAGCAGCAACAAGCATTTTGACATAACGGGGATCAAGCCTCCGCTTGGCATCCCAGAGCTGCACTAAAGTGACCGCTAAACAGAGCCGCACAGATGGAGAGATATTAAATGCCGCACTGGAAAGTAATTTCAAATAATAAAATATCAATATTTACATTTTAATTACCCCTACTGAGAGCCGCTCTGTCATTTTCACTATTGCCGACGCAGCAAGGGGTAGTGGAATGACATTGCGGCTCTGACTGCAATGACTATTTTGTTTCCATTAAAGAATGACAAGTGTTTTAGAGGCAGTGACACCCAGTGTGTGAACAAGAATGACAGCAGATCAGAAAATTCCTATTAAGGGAATAAATGACTCAACAAGAGAATTTACTCCAAGCAGCCGGCTCCTCCTTGAAACACAATCCTTTCCAAATTTTCTGCTGAAAGTTTATCATCACAAAGCCCAAGGGAAACTTTAGCCTTCCATGAAATATTTAGAACGATAAGACCTAACATGATGGTCAGTCAATTTAAAAACAATAATACTCAAAGCAATCAAGTATCAGAGAGTTCTGTATAAATCAAAATAGTTTGAGGGAACAAAAGGACAACTAATGGCACTTCACAGAAAGATGCCTTCTTCCTGTCAAAAGATCTCATGAAAGTTTTGCTTGAACACAAGGAACATCAGGTTTATTTTAGCTCCCCTTCCCTTATTTGATTATTCTTTGTACAGTGAATACTCTCCACAACCTTGCTCCCAATTTGCTGCCCTTTAGAATTGGCATCAAAATTGGTCACAACAGGTATATGTATATGTGTCTATCCTTCTTTAGGATATATTATATAATGTTTCCTCTCTCCTGCCTTCAGTATTTACATCAGAGGCTACTGACGTTTGCAGTACCTTACAAATCTAATTACTTCTTATCAGGTCTGAGGTCAAGTTTCTAAGGGAAAAATGGATTAAATCCAACATGCTACATTCACAAAGTGGAAGAAAAAAGGGGGAAAATATGAAAACAGCTTTAAAACAATTTTCCTTGGGGATGTTGGTCAAACTGCAGAAATCTTGAAAGAATTTTAATGCCCCCAGACATGAGAAAGTATACAAGAGAAAATTCTTGGTGGGTCTCTTGCAGTATTCAGCCACCTGACCCTCCTATGCCATGGCACGCATTTTTTTTAAGGGGGAGGGGGCGGAGCTGAGCATTTATAAATGTGACAAATGGCTAAAGAAAATAAATGAAGACAATTTTGTAGAACAGAACAGGAAAAAAAATGAAAGAAAGGAGACAAGGAAAGAAAAGAAAAAGCGTAGTGCTGGTGTCTATTTTCAAGAGTTCTAGAGCCAGGTTTCACATTAAAACTTAACAGTAAAGTACAAAAATGTTTCTCTGACATTAGTTGCCTAACTAGTTGATCTCCCTCTTCTTTTTTTTAAGTACCCAGGAAGCATTTCTTAAGCATTCCTAATGCTTTTTGGACAAGACACTTCCACATTTCTCAGCTACTAGCACCTTTTAATTTCTGAAAGAGCCACGGTTGAAAATCTTAATTAATTGTTCCATACTGCTTCAGGATCATTATGCAATGTAATAAAGGCCGTGTAATTATGAAATTTTACAGCCATTACCAAGGCTGATGGCTCGTATTTCATCCTCAGCTGGACCCAATGGCTTTTAGCCACTCAGCTCCCCTTTGATGAACTACAGACAGATCTATCAGGCCCAAACAATATCCAGGCAAGGCGGCTATAATAGCTACCTACAGATGAAGCCATAGATAAAGATAAACTATAAATCTACACACAAATGCAGGCGCATTGCCTCAGGATGACAGAGGGAGAGGATGAGACGCTTGGGAAAGCTAGCTGCTTTGCAGGATGGCAACCTTCTGTGGCTCATTCTCTCTCTTATTCAGTTTGGAATTTGCCTGATTTTTAAACATGTAAAAAACCCTTGTTCAAAACCTCAGTAATACAGGGGGATAAAAAAACTGAATAGTTACAAATATGCGGTATATGTACATTTTTCTGGGAGAGGCAAGATGTCACATTATTCTTCCATAGTTTGAAATAGGGAATTTAAATCAGCAAATTAACACACACTCTAGATGAGAGGATTTTTAGTCAACAAGTCTGTAAATTATACTTCTGTTTTCCCCCTTCATCTTAAAAGTCCATTCAGCTCTATTCCTTCTGAAATGGAGTAAAGCAAAATATAATTTATTTTTTTTACATGCATAGAGATGACTATTTTAAATAGATGTTTTGTGATTAAATTAAGATTTTAGGCTTTCACTGAAAGCAACATGGATGAGAGAAAAAATAACTCCGAGAAATATCCTCATGGTCTACTTCATTTTGCCATTTGAAAATAAAAACAGCTTTTAAAGTAAACTGGAAGCTGAAGAAAAAGCCAAGAAACTTAACAGATGGGACTATCTGCTCTTTGTAGAAGGGACACATGCACAGGGCTAATGTTAGTACACCATCACCTACCACTGTATGGAGATGAAGCCCCTCAGTCTTTAAGGTCTCTGTAGTTTTAGGCCATGCAGAGAAACTGTGGTTCTAATGGGAAAATCACTGTTCTCCTGGTAGAAACTAGGGGTGTACATTAGGGCTGTGCGAAATTTCAACAAGTGTTTCATTTCGAAGCTGTTTCAGTGCATTTTGAACTTGAAGCAGTGAAATTGAAACAAAACAAAAGGCTTTGAAACAGTTTAGAAATGAAATGAGGGCACTCAAAATGTTTCAAAAGTTTCAAAACATTTTGAGTTTCGAAGCAACCTTGTGGCGGGAGGCAGGGGAGAGCCAGGGCTGTGCTCTGAGCAGCTCTGCCAGCCCCGTGGAGCTCAGCCCAGTGGCAGGAGGCGACAGGAGAGCCAACGGTGGAGCCACTCAGAGTGCAGCTCAGAGTGCAGCCCTGGCTGCAAGCACAGCCCTGGTCAGTGGCTCTCCCCTGCCTCCTGCCACCAGGCTTAGCTCCATAGGGCTGCAGACCCTCCTGCTGCCCGGCTCTACTCGCCAGGGCTGCATTCAGAGTGGCTTTGCCACTGGCTCTCCCACCACCTCCCACCACCAGGCTGAGCTCCATGGGGCTTGTGAAGCCACTCGGAGTGCAGCCCTGGCAAGCCCAGTCCAGTGGCTGGAGACTCCACAGCCCCACGGAGCTGAGCCTGGTGGCAGGAGACGGTGGAGAGCCAGTGGCAGAGCCACTTCCAGACCACAGCCCTGGCTCCGAGAGCAGCCCTGGCCAGTGGCTCACCCCTGCCTCCCACTGCCAAGCTGTGCTCACCAGGGCTGTGCTCCAAGCAGCTCCTCCAGCCCCATGGAGCTCAGCCCGGTGGCAGGAGGTGGGGGAGAGCCAGGGCTGCACTCTGAGTGGCTCCACCAGCTCCACAGAGCTCAGCCTGGCGGCGGGCCTATTTGAACTTAAAAAGACCATGGGCCTAGCCCACTAAAAACTGGGGACTGCCACTGGTTGGGTGGCCAGAGCCTTTAAAAATTCACTTCATTATGGGGAACAAATCATAGAAAAACAGGGTGTGCATGTGCGAGTCATAGCAGCCTGGTGGTGGGAGGCGGTGGAAGAGCCAGTGGTGGGGCTCCCCGGAGCGTAGCCATGGCCAGTGGCTCTCCTCCACCTCTCACTGCCAGGCTTAGCTCTGTGGGGCAAGGGAGAGCCAAGTCTATGCTCCAACTGGCTCCACCAGCCCCACAGAGCTGAGCCAGGTGGTGAGAGGTGAGGGTGAGCCACTGGCCAGGGCTGCACTCTAAGCAACTCCACCACTGGCTCTCCCACCATTTCCTGCTGCCAGGCTGAGCTCTGTGAGCCTGGCATGGCTGGTTGGAGCGCAGCCCTGGCTCTTCCCTGCCTCCCGCCACCTGGCTGCACTCTGAGTTGGCTCTCCCAGCCCTACAGAGCTGAGCCTGGTGGCAGGAGGTGGGGGGGAGCCACTGGCCAGAGCTGAGGTCCAGCTTGCCCGCTGCCTTCTGCAGCCGGGCTGAGCTCCATGGGGCTGGCGGAGCTGCTCGGACTGCAGCCCCACAGCGGGAAGTGGGGAGAGTCAGGGCTGTACTCTGAGTGGCTCCACTAGGCCCATGGAGTTCAACCTCCCCTCCCAGCACTGCCAGACTCCTCCCAGGGGTGCAGGCCCCCAGATCTAGATGCAGCATGACAGGAGGCTGCCGCTGGCAGCAAGTGACGCGAGTTTTGCTTTTTGCAGTTTGAGGGGTGTAGTTTCACAGAACCCCCCTGCATCTATCTCCTTGAAACTTAGTAGGCTCCATGCCTTTGGAAGGGGCTATGATCCCTGCAATTTTCATCTAAATCTGGCAAGAAATGACAAAGTTATAGGCATTTTCATGACTCCCCATTATAGTCTATGGGAGAAATGTCAAAACCCACCGAAACAGCAAAACAGTTTTGGCGAAACGAAATGGAACAGTGCTTTAAAATGAAAAAAAATGATTAAATGAAACACTGTCCCTTCAAAATGGCAAAACAGAAATCAAAACAAAATGGTGCTGTTTCGCACAGCCTTAGACATGCATTCATTCAATTTCTCCCAAAGGAAACATACCTCCTCCGGGAAAAATATTTTCCAGATGTTAACCTGGAAGATCTCCCCTGTGAGGGAAACTCCTCACAAGAATGAACCTGTACCTGTACACTTCCCTCCTAGACTGGTCCTGGAGGAGAGGGGAGTGGAGCAGTCACCTTGCTCCTCCTTTCTCTTCCAACTTTGGCAGTAGGGTGAGTGTCATCAGGGAATCATGGAAGTTAACACAGTCATCACCCACCATCTGCCAACAACTTGCATCTCTCTACCATGGATTTTGGTAGTGGGCTATGCCTCTACTCGCTTCACCCTGCCTAGGAGTTTCACAGGCCAGATTACATGGATCTGTGGGCTGGAACCAGCCCATGAGCTGTATGTATGTCACCCCTGCTTTAAAGGGTATTGTGTTAGAGAGGACTCAGAGAAGAGTGAGCAGAATGATTAGGTACATGGAACAACTCTGATAGGAAGAGAGATTTAAAAGATTAGCTGTGTTTACCTTAAAAAAGAGATTAATAAGAGAGGACTTGATCAAAGTATATAACATAATGACTCATATAAAGAAAGAAGATCAGGAGCTTGTGCTCTACCTGTCTTACAACACAAGGACAAGAATGTGTTCAATTCAATCAGCTTGAAAGGCTGGAAATTCAACATTAACCAAAAGAAATGCTTTCTTTCATTCAACATCCAAATTTATGGCACTCTCAAAACTACTGAGATTAACAGGGATCATCTTTTGGTATATTTGCCTTCCTGGCCTAAGATATTAACATTTTGTTGTTATTTTTAGAACAGAATACTCCTGAACTATGATCAACAGCTTAAATCTGAGAACTGCCTTCATAGGCAATAGGTATATAGTCACAGGGGGTCACTGGTCAGCAGGTCTGCACATGTATGCAGGGGATGAGATTTGTGATTTAGGGTCCTTCCAGCACAAATACTAGAGATCCCTGATATATGATCTTTAAAGGACTAGCATCTGCTGTTAACATGCCTTATTGAAAGTGTATGTATGGAAGATATTCATTGTACCTGGTGTGAATTGATCTAACCCTTGTACTGTATTTGGAAGCATTATAAAATTCTCAATAGAAAACAAAAAAGGGAAAAAATACCAACTTAAATTTTAAGCATGTACAGCATTATATCTCTATAGCTCAAAATCTCTAAAATACAATAATATAGAGACACTTATGAATACTGATCCCTGGACGGCATTTCAAATTACTTCCTTAGGCTATGAAGGCCTTGTTACACCTTATGCTGTGAGCTGCATAAATGTTGATGGGAGTTTGTGCTAGCTCGACTTTGGAACAGTTACATTTCAGGCCAGCAGGGGCCTGGAGGACTGAAAGGTAAAAATCCCCCCTGGCATTCCAGGTTTCCCCCTGCATCCCCCTACCCCCACCCCTGCCCCTTGGGGTTCCCCATGGCCCTGACTGCCCCCACCTACCTGGAGCTGCCCAGCTGTCTGTTCCAAGGGACAGACGTGGAAGGGTTAACCTGCTTGCCCAGCCCTTGCTGTCGCTCTTCTCTAGGTTAAGCATGCCCAGAGAAGAGCAGTGGCAATAGCCAGGTAGGCAGGTTAATACATCCTTGCCTGCTCTCCCAGGACAGGCAGGGTGGGCAGCCACAAGTAAGAGGGGCCGGCAGTGAGCTGGGATTTTGGGTGAAGGGGAGGGTGAGGAGAGGGAAGAAGTGGGGGGGGGGGGCAATGTGGGCCAGCAGGGGAGGGGGAATAGAGGTATTTATACTAAGATGTAGCCTGAAATTGGTTTTAAGAACTCATTATACAGCTCAAAATTATTATCGGGATTATCTCTGATCTGAGCTACCCAGCCCAAGTTACACGAAGATGTAGTATGAGCTGGGTAGCACGGATCAGAGACAAACCTGCCCTGGAGTATGGTAACTTTCAGCTGTATGTGTGCTTAAAGCCAGTTTCACGTGTTAATGTGTGCAGAATCCAGAGGTTAAGAGCTCTAGGAGCTGCCCAAATTTACCATGTAACAAAGCCCGAAGAAGTTATTAGAATTCAGCTAAATACCTTACCTGGAACACAGGTTATACAAAAATCAGAAAAGTTTGATATAGACAGATAAAAACTGTCAAAATTCATCATGCCCTCCACTTCCCACCCACTAGTTAACTTGTATTTAGCCATATTAGCATCAATCTCATGCAGAAGCCCCTTAGCTTTGCTTCTGTACCCAATCACTCACACCACTAAGATGAAAAGCAAATAACAACTGCGCTCAGCAGGAATACTTGTCTCTGGAGAAACTTCAAGTAGGGCATAGCCCCGAACAGACTCCTACTCTCCTTTTTAGCAGGGAAGGTAATACCAGTAAACTTGTAACATCCTAGTAAGTTAAAATGACTAAATCATATTTAAAATGGTATGAAAACATATGTTCTATCTCTGGCCTTTGATTTTTATTTATTTTCTAGAAAAGAAGTGCTTGATTTTTTTTATGCACTTTGGTCCAATCAGGCAATCTGCGTAAAGCAAGACTACACCTATGATTTTTAATAAAGGACAATTAAAACTCTCAGCATGACAAATATTTAAGCAATTACTTTGTGACAATTTCCTTGTCTTGATGGAGAACACAGCCAAGCACAATGAAACAAAGTTTAGCATTCTTATATATGGATTAAAGAATAGAAAAGGGAATCAATATTACATAGTTTGATCAGAGGCAGAATTTTAATATTGATTTTGTATGTTTTTTCTTTTTCATATGATACATTCATTTTCAATTTTAAAACATCTGCATGCTGAGGACACATAGTGTAAATATTCCTAAGAGATCAGCTGTAGATCTCATGAATAAGAGAGTCTCTGTTAAATATTTTAAAGACAATCCTTAATAAGGGTACATACTGGCTCAGGAAAAAAACATTACTTTATATATGGACCAAAAATAGAAAGGGAATGGGGTATAATTGTGTGTCTTCTCTGTTAAGATTCATTTAATGGTGCAGAAGTCTGTAGCTGCTATAATGCATGCCATGTTTTACTCTGATTTTCTACACTTGGTATTCCCCAGCTGAATTGTTTCTAAAGTCTATGGTGATTTTTTTTTTCTACAGCAAATCAGCAGTTTTTCAAGAGGTCTCTGTGCAACCCAGGAGTATGACATTTACTAATGTGTTGAGATTCAGGGATTCTCTTTTGCAGAAGCCAACACTAATAAGAAAGATATGGTTCAGTGTCCTGGGTATTCTTCCAAGTTTTATTAATTAGATGGAACGCTTTTCCCTCTGGAATATTGCAAGGTATTTATTAACACTTCAGCCCACAAACTAGAGCAAATTTACAGTAGTGGAGGTAATTGTTACATATACCAGCCCTTGTTATCAACTTGGCAGGGAGAGGCAGGAAACGTTTTAGATTGTGATCTTTTTCATGATATTTTAATTGTGCTTCTTAATCTGCTAAATTAAAAACTATAGTGCAATCTTATACAGATCACAGAGAAAAAAAGATGGTATCGGTTTGTGACAAAATGTATGAATGTTCCTATCTGCTTTAATTATACTAGAGAATTTAACGGTCAAATTCAATATGATCACAAGGCAACTGTGATATTAATGTTATCTCTTCTGCAGTTGTGCCATCTTCTCCCTTTATACCTTTCTGTGTTATTCTAAGCCTCCTGTCCTGCAATGCATTCCCATCATCCCCCAGGTAATTTCTAATCCAACAACCTTTTCCTCCTCCAACTGTAAGATCCAGTATTGGTGTCAGTATTTACCTCAGCTTTCCTTTTTCCCCTCGTTACATCCACCTAGCATGTGCTGCCATAAATCTGATTCTCATTTCTTTGGGGTACATGGGTGATTTGTTTAATACTTTACACTGCAGGACACTGTCCTGAATGGGTGTTGCTACAGTACAAGATAAATTAATAATAGTGCTTTGTTATGCATTTCTAAACACAATATGAAGCTTTACTTTACTTGTAAAAGTGCATTTCAACCTGCTTTTGCACTCCTTACTCCATACCATTTAATCCATTTGCTTGTGTTAGATGCAAAAAGAGCATGGTTCAGGCTTCCAGTATTTGGGTATGTGATTCTTATTATCCCTGGAAAACCTTGGCAGGTATGTTCAAAATACCTGGTTGCGTCAACTTTGATGAGCTAATACAACCATTAGTGAATCTTGGAAATATTAAATGCTGCCATTTGGGGGAATCCACCCTTTATCCTCTCACCCCTTGGCTCCTCCACCATCTACCTCAAATGCTGTGTCCTGGAAACCTTAATTCTTGTTGACCATTGCTGACTGGGGCTTTATTTCTAAAATGTCTCAGTGTTAGGAAGTGAGACAGAATGGTTATTACTTTTCTTCCCAGCCTGCCACTGTAGCATGCTTGCTATGCTCCAGATGCAAGGCAGGATGCAGCAAGAAGAAAGCCTAGGGACAGAATCTTGAGCACCAACATGTTGGGCAGCCACTGGATTGCAGACATGGCCTCAGATGCTGCTCCTTTATTAATTCACCATTGCTTCTATATTTTTAATAATAAAGATCTACTTGAGACACATTACTATTTTGTATTTATATTTTCACTTTTCTGTTAGTAAAGCTATACATCTATCTCTAATGGATTCCTCTGCAAGAAGATGATTATATAGAGACAGGGACAGAATTGGGACAGGGCACAACTAATATATATAACTTCTCACTTCCCAAATATACCCATGTCAAACCAAAGAGTCTAACTTACTGAAAACTGTGGATCTGAGTGGATATATTACATATAATATAAGAAGGCTGGGGGAAGAATGAATTAACAATTAACATACAGAGCTTTGAGTAAGGCAATCCAGGCTCTATTCCTAGTTCTACCACTGATTTCCTGTTGACCCTAGTAGAGTAACTTAACCTCCTTCTGCTTCCTTATCTGTTAACTGGAGGTAAGTATACTATTCCAGAGGGCTTATGTGAAACATTATTCATTTCTGTTTGAAAAATGCTGGTATCCTTAAATAGAAGTCTCTATAGAGTAGTATTATTATTAGTTGTAGAAACCTGTTTATTCAAAAATCTTCATAGGGAGGCTCCTGGTACTGGGCATGACCTAAAACTGTACCCTGCCAGGAGTAGGAGGCCTGGTGGGGCTCTCAGTGGTGTGGGAGTGATCACCCTGGTGAAAGGTGGGTTGGGGCACCTTAACCCCTATCCCCCACCACTGGGTGGGTTACCCCTTTATGTGTAGGCCCCAGGGGGTGGACCCCTAGAGAGAGTGAGGGGCTAGAGACTCAATACTGAACAAGAGAGTACCCTTGAGTGGCCCATGCTGGGGCCAGGGCCAGACCAGTCAAAAGGGCCAGGGGCCCACTGTGAGGGATGCCCAAGAGCCAAGGGCCAGGGTTTCAGACTGTCCTGGAGGTGGGCCAGGGCTGGTAGCCAAAGGTCCTGGGGGGACCACACCTGAGAGGGGAAAATGGCTTCAGGGAGCTACATAGCCTGTATGAAGGTGGATGAGGCTGCCTGATGAAAGGACTCTAGGTTGGGGTTCAGTCAGAAGGATTCTGGGACCCAGTGTGGGGCCAGTGATCACAGGAACCTAGATGCCATCTGTGAGGCTTGGGCTGCAGGTGTAGGGGAGAAATGGAGCTGCACATAGCACCCCCTGGCATCGGGGCAGAGAATGGGCAGCCTCCTGCTTATTACCAACTAATTATTAAGATTAAGGCATGGCAGGAGAGAAGGCAGGCGGTTGGCCCAAGAACAGGTGGGCAGCCTGTGTGGAGATCGGCCCTGAGCAGGCTCCCTGTTACACTGCCATTTTGGCTGCTGACAGACAACCCCCTTTCCCCCTTCCCAAAAAAATCCCCAAAAAACCAACACTGTATTTTACCAGAAGCAGCAGCGCATTAGTTTGACCTGGCTCTGCAGCATCTATATAGGTCTAGCACTTCAGCAGGGCTCTTTCATGCTTTTATCTAAAGCCAATTCTATTAGATAAAAGTGCCACAAAAGCCCCACTAAAGGACCCAGTCTATACAGACTGAGTGGTTTGGATCCAACATGTGATGACTCTGCTGGGCATGCACTAGGCTCTATGTGGGGGTGTGCGGAGTTAAAAATAAAGCTGTTTTGGTTTGTTGGGGCGGGGGGGGTTTGTGCAGGGGAGGGAAAGAATTTATGTCTGTAAATAGCCTTTAAGTCTATCATAAGACACTCCTAAAACTGAGGGTATAAATCTCTTTTCCAGATGGGAAAATAAAAGCTCAAATGGATTAAGTAATTTGCCCACAGTCACAAGGCAAGTCAATGGCAAAGCCAGAAGTAGAATCCATGTCTTATAACTGGTAAGCTTGTGCCCTATCCATTGTAGCATAGCATCTAACGCAGAGATTGATCTTTAACCTACTGAAGTAATTTGACTGAATCTCCTGGGCTAGGGACAGACATTACACACAAACTGGTTTAAGTGATAAGAAACTGGTTTAAATCTGTAACAGAACAGATGTTCATTGCACATAAACCAGTCTGAAAATGGTTGAAACCAGTCTGAGATAAACCTGGTTGAATGTAGTATCAGACTTAACTGACTTGGCTCAAACCGGTTTATGCAATGTCTGTCCCAGACCCCTTGCTGGTTTATGATAAACCAGATATCCCCAGCATCCTGGGCTCTCTGGGCTGGGCGGGGCTCTCAGCTCTGCTGCAGGTTTGGCCCCTCCCCTCTGCTCCCTGGCTGGAGCTTAGCACAGACTTGGAGGCACAGAGCATCTGCCTGGCTTCTGCCTGCTAAACAGGGATTATTTCCCCCCTCCCCTCTGCCTTATGCAGACACCTCATCATTACGTAGCAGACCACATGCTGACTAAGGTCTGTGCTGTGGAAGAGGACAGAGGCAGACATACTTTTTGGAGCTAAGCAACAGGTAGCTTAATGTCCTTCCTTGGAAGAGCTGTTTAAGAGCTCCATTGGTTAATGGAGAGAGGCTTTGTTTTTTTTAATGAGTTGATTAAACACTGAGTTAAGGATGGTAAGCATTACCTTCTGGACATTACCTGGGGCAGGGGGATGGACTCGATCCTCTGGGCTCACTTCCAGCCCAAATGTCTATGAAATTTATGAAATCTATGAAATCTGGGAGGGGGGGGAATAATCGGAACGTCCTGCCGGGGCCTGACCCTGCCCCCACTCAGCTCTGCCCTGTGGAAGCAAAGGGAAGGCTACTTTAGCACCCCCCAGCTTCTAGCCTGATCCATTGGATGCATGCCTCTGCATTTCTGGAATATCTGGCTGGTTTACAAACTGATTTAGCCTAGCCAGGTTAGACTAACTTGCAAAGATTGAATCAATTCAGGCTCAGGCTTTTTGAATGTCTGTCCCTAGCCATGGACATCAACAGACTTATATCCGGCCCATGAAGAGGAACAGGCATAGAGGTGAACTATTAACCTGATGTTTATGCATCTCATGGTGATGCATGCCAGGTAATCAACTTAAAAAGACAGAGAACCTAAACAGACTTGAGTTAACAGGATGATTCAGTTGAATGCAACAACTGGGACTGATACTGCTTCTGTTAAAGGTCACTAGAAATTTTCCATTAGCTTCAAAGGGAGCAGGATTGGACCTATCTTCATGTGCCTGTTCTCTTCATATAAAAAAAGAGAGAAATTAAAAAAAACTAGATAACCATATAGTGCTGATTGTACAGCACTAAGAAGGTCAATTCCAATAGTGTTAAAAAACTGCAAACAGACACTGATATTATACGGTCTGTATGAAAATACATAAAAATACATTTAATTAACTCTACGGTTGTGAGAAACTGACAAAAACAATTTTACAAAGAAATTTCAAAGCTAAGCCTGACACGTTTGGAGTTATTCTGATCTCTTAGGAAGATGCATATTTAGGCCAGATTTTTTTATATCCCCACATTTTTTAAATGTTTGAAAAAATGTATATTATTCACCCAATTGCCTGGAATGTCTATTGGAGAAATACATATTTATTTTTAAAAGCAACCCATATATTATTTACTCAGGGGATGAGAATGATTTTAAAAAAGCCATTCTGGTCTGTCAAATAAATACATATTTATAAATGGTCTTTAAAATGCATATTATTTACCCAATGGACTGTAATGGCTCTGCCAGTGCCATTACATGTAAATATGTAATTAGCCACATAATAAAAATCCCTATAAAATTTCTCTGAAAAGCATTAACTTTCCATGTGTCAACAGACAATTCCTCTTCTATTATTTTAATTTTGTTTTTCCAAATACCAAAAGTGATTACTGTGTATTAATAAGCAAGCCTTAACCACATTTCTTTAGAAATCAAACTGATTTTTCAGTTGTGCAAGTGCAAAAAAGTCTCTCTCCCACTGGAGTCCAATTTTCTTTATTTTACATTTAATCATTACACTTCCAACCTTACAACTGAGACGATTTAGACTAGTGATTCTCAACCAGCATCTTCAGAGTCTTTCAAGGGTGCCATGAGGTACCACTCGATGTTCTAACCTGCTGAGGTCCTTCTTAGTTGTTTGCAACAGAAAAAAAATGCTCTATTATTTTTCCTTTGTTAAAAAGTGACTAAAAACTAAGAGCTAGCATTTTTCCAGGGGGTGCCTTGCATCTAACAAGGAGAGCCTCAGGCCCAGAAAGGTTGAGAACCACTGATTTTGACAGACTCTTGCACCCATCCACACAAATATTAACGTAACTCCACAGACTTGAAAGGTTTATTGGCAGCATTACAAGCTAATTTAGAACCTATGAAAGTAAGCAACCGATATCACTAGCTAGAGTTATGTGTTGTATAGACAATATTGTATAAGCTTCCCTATACAGTTTGCCAAGTGCACCTGCAAAATCACAGCTCGACTAAGACCTGCCAGTCTTGAAACACGCCAAACTATGAAAGGGTTTCCCTTTGGGGTGCTGTCTACAATGGTCTCGGATAAGACCATCAAATCCTTTTTGTTTGTGATAGTGAGAGCAGGATTTGAAAACAGACCCCAGAGCTGAAACCCATTCCATTTAATAACCCAATGTATTTTGTATTTTGGCATTTGGAGAAACTGAATGTGAAAAAAATTGTCCCAGCCATACCAACTACTGTGAAATTTCCTAATGAAGACTATGTGAACTACTGAATTTGGTTAAGACCATAACTGAAAACTTTCAAAAAAAGGAGTGAGCTGTACTATTTCGCAAAGTACAAATGTGTGCTGTAATAAATGTCATGCATTAAGATGTAAATTTTATTCTCTGAGCTGAATACTAGTGATTAATTCTCATAGCTTAGTGATCAACTGGTACAGGTGCTGCACCTGTAGTAATGTTTGTTTCTGTACACAGTACTAACAGAAGTGCACCACTAACACAGGTGTCACTTGCACAGCTCTGCAACTTTTCTGATTTCCTAAAAACACTGACATTGGTAGTTGGGTTACGTACGATTCTGCCAATTTTTTCAATTAGACCCATTATTGATTTGATGAAAAAGCAAATTAAACATACCATGGTGGTATGTAAATTGCTTACACAAAGCATAAGGTTCTGGTACTGAGCTTCTAAGGCACATGGCTACCACATATGACTTTATCGGTTGTAACTCACTGTGATCTCTACTGGCTATTGACAAATATGAGGGACCCTTTTGCAAGAGAACTCTACAATCCAGCAGTTGGTGTTTAATCCACACAAAAGGCTTTACTAAAACAGCATGGGTTTTTGGAGAGAAAGTATCAGGCATAGATAATGATACACTTGTCTGGTCAGCTGGAGACACAGGGCCAGAGTCTTACCTGAATTACATCTGTGTAATTTTGGAGTAATCTCTGCATACCCCTAGAATTATTCCAGGTTTACATCACTGTGCAAGTAAAAAATTGACCTACAGGCAGTGACATTTTATATTTTCAGAGCAGCAAGAGGAACTGTTTATAAATTGGTGCTGTATTTCAAACTGTCTAAATGTTTGGCATATGGAATTGACACTGTATGCATCTGACAAGCATTTTTTTTGTAATATCCCATAATCTGTCTTCTTTGTGTGCCTCTTTGGCCAGAATAAAAAATGACCTTTTCATGCCAAGAATGAATTACACACAGTGATCACACTAGTATTAGTTGTAGAAACCTGTTTATTCAAAAGTCTTGGAAGGGACTTGGTAAGAAGATACAAGGAGATGACACATGCTCAGGCAATTCAACCTTTGAGTGCCTTGGCTACTTGCCATATTGGCTGATTTACATTTTCAGGTCTGCAAAGTTTGTTTGTTTTTTTGGGGGGTTTTTTCTCTTTTCTCCCCCCACCCTTCACAGTCTGTGGGACTGTTAACAAGGAGGATTAAAGTGATGCTCAACGAAAAGTGAATATGATCTGCCCACAAAGAAGTTTCTTGCCTAGTTTACACTTCATTTATTTACAAAATTAAACCAAAATGCTGCAGTAAAAGATGTTATTCTTCCCAACTAATGCTTTGCTCTTTTAGTCCAAAGCTAATCAGATTTGTCTACTCAAATTGAAAATGTAAATTGGATATAAAGGCAAAGGATCCCTAGCACTAGCCTGACAGAATTTAGCAACTGGGGCTAGGGACAGACATTACACACAAATTGGTTTAAGTGATCAGAAACTGGTTTAAACCTGTAACAGAACAGATGTTCAGTGCACATAAACCAGTTTGAAAATGGCTGAAACCAGTTTGAGATAAACCTGTTGAATGTAGTATCAGACTTAACTCCTTTGGCTCAAACCAGTTTATGCAATGTCTGTCTCAGACCCCTTCCTGGTTTAACTTAAATCAGAGTCCTCCAGCATCCCAGATGTTTGCGACTCTGGGCAGGGCTCTGCTCCCTGCTCTAGCCTAGCAGGGCTGGTCCCTTCCTTTTGCTCCCTGTCTGCAGCTCTGGCAGAGATTGCAGGTACAGCGGCATCTGCTTGGCTTCCTTCTGTTCCCCCATGACTCCCTCACCACTCCCTGCTTAAGCAGGAATTCCCCACTCCTCTCTGCCTTTCACAGACACCTCTCAGCATTAGCTAGCATACCACATGCTGGCTACAGTCTGTGCTGTGGGAGACAGGACAAAGGCAGACAGGACAGTGTTGGCTTAGGGTTTACGGGAGCTAATCAACAGGTAGCCGGTAACGTCCCTCTGTTCCTTCCTTGGAAGAAGTTGTTTAAGAACAGCTTGATTTAATGAGAAGCTGTTGTTTTGTTTGATGGGCTGACAACTGCTAACAACTCTGTGCAACTCCCTGCTGTGTACCTCAATGTTCTGTTATCAACAGTGAAGGGGAGGGGAGGAACCCCTCCATAATTGGAGCATCCTTCTGGGGCCTGGCCGTGCCCCACCTCAGCTCAGCACTTTGGAAGGGAAGGGAGGGCCGCTTTGGAGCCCCACGCCTTCCCCCCAGCTTCTAGCCTGAGCCACTGCAGGCATGTGCCTGCATTTCTTCCATCCAGAAGGGATGTCTTTACAGTTACAAAGCAGTTTAGCCTAGTCAGGTTAGACTAACCTGCAAAGACTGAATCAATTCAGGCTCAGGCTTTTTTGAATGTCTGTCCCTAGCCAGGAAGTCCAAATATTGCATGTATCTGACTGTAAAGATAAACAATCCAGTTTCTTAAGGTCAGATATAGTTAGTCCTGTGTCTGGCTTTTGTTCAATGGAAACTTACATAAGACAGAAAAAGCCTCTAAAATCCTCTTTTTTGATTTCTATAACCAGGCACTCACCATACAGCAGAAAGCCAGTTTTTAGTAGAATTTGGCCCTTATATCATATATTAATCTGAAAAAAAAAAAAAAACGCTGCTGGGCCCAATACTCAGTCAAAATCCCACTAGGAATTTTACCTTAAGAAAGACTGCAGTATAAGTTTGTACTATAGAATCATAAAGATGTGTAGTTTTAAATATAATTACATGGTTCACACAGGAAAATCCTTACATGTACACACGCACAATTCTGTATGCTAATAATAACCCCCTTGGATATACAAAGATTACTCTAAAGCTAAATGTATGTAGATGTAACTGAGGTAAGAATCAGGCTCTGTATCCCCAGTTGACTAGACGAAAGTATATCATTATCTCTTAATATATTAAAACACAGAGTTGGACTTCAAATAGAAGCAATTCATTTCACAGCATTGATAAAATATATTTTCAAGATCTGCATAGGTTGGATGAAACAAAGCTACAGATCCTACAGATGAAATGTGTGCCCCACTGAAGTCGATATGAGTTTTATCATTGAGCTCAATGGGCCTAGGATATCAGTATATTTCTTCTCTTCTCATGAAAAGCGTGTAAACCTTTATGTACAAATAGAGCTATTAATGGAGAGCAACACACTACAAATAAGACAATAGACATATCAATTAATCCTCAGGATGCACATGAGGCAATCAATTTTCCCAAATCCCAAATCAATCTAAACAAGAAAAAAACAACAAGGAAAACAAGTTAAATTTCCACTCCCTTAAAAAGAAGAAAAAGGATCAGATTGCTCAATTACTGAAAACCATTTCACATTTTCATTCTTTGTTGCATTCAGCCAGATACTGGATAAAGTATACGCAGAAGAGTTATTAAAAAAGCATGAGCCATACAATGTGATCTGAAAAATACTGTCAAAAAGGTGCAAGTTTTGAAGTGAGGTATCTGAAAAATATTTGTGAGAAAAAAATAAAAATACTCTTGTATCAGTGATAAAAAAGGGGGAGGGAGGGTGTGACAAATGTTAGAAAACTTTTTGGTAGTCTTCCAGAAGCATGCTGGACCAGAATTAGAAAAGCTGTAATATTTCTATTTCCATGATGCTTTGTACACCGAAGGAAGAGATGTCCTACAGTTTTGGGGCCATTTACCTAAGTTTGGCTGCAATGGTGGGGATGTTGTTAGGGGAAGTAAAAAAAGCAATGTCCATTTGAAGCTTGTCTGTGAACTTTGCATGAACCGCCAGGAATAATGTAGTGTGATGACAAGCCAGTTATACCTTCCACTAAATTTGCTGTCTGGAATGAACTGAAATAGTGTTTGGTTTGTGTAATTACGTCCATCTATCTTTATATTCCAGCGGCATATCGCAAATTGAAAATACTAAAAATTGACTGTTGGTTCTGATATTTAATGATTGCCAAAGACAAGACGATGATTTATTGGTTACTTACCGATGTGACACATTTGCATCTTATTAGACGGAGATTACTATTCCTTAAAATGCGGACGAGGCCTGATCATGTCTGATGGATTGATTTGATTTGCAAATGTAATCAAACTAATAAGAGGGAAAAAATGAGCAATAATGCCTTGTTTTTCAACTGGCAATCACTCCCCTGCCAACAACGCTGATATCCCTGACTAAGCAGCCTTCACACAGTCTTCCTGTCTCCTCAAATAAACAAAGGGATGCAAAGAGCTTGATAAGAGGATAACGAGCCAAGTATGGATGTAACATGGAGCCTACACCTCAGAACTGTAGAGATGTATTAATGGGCCAGTAAGCATACGAGACCATTACTTATATTGTGTTTTCTACCTTGAAAGAAAGAAAGAAAAAGAATATATCGAGCCAGAACAACAAAAGCTAAAAGAAGATGGCAGTTTAATTAAGGGGGATACTCATCACCAGTGCAAAACCATTACATTGGAGGTGAAATTACTAGGATTCTCCACTTGGAGGAAAGCTAGTTTGGAATAAGAGTTTCACCAGGTGGAATCACAAGCTAGGAACAGAAGACAAGAGAACATATTCAAAGGTGTACCACATGATATTTGAAATCCTCTCAATTTACAAGTATAAACTTTCTAGAGATTTGTTTTGTCTGCAACACATTGATAATATAAACAGCTAAGGAATAGTCTCGACTACAGACACACTAAGCATGCAGGTCATGTGTTGATACATCCGTCTAGCCTGAAATATGGTCCTAAGGACAGATTCTTATGCTGCTTGCTGTAAGTGACCCTAATTTTCCACACAGCGGGGCTCTTTTCCTTGTTTCCTTTTCCTTGTTACTAAAAAAAAAAATTTTTGAAAGGAATGGCACTATCCCCCACTCTTGAAAAAAACTAAATAAAATAGGAGGGAAATAATACCGCTTTGAAGTCCACATTTCTGGTCATGACATTTAGGAATTAATCCAAAATCAAATAAGTCATTTAAAATATTTCTACTGACTTTAGCAGCCTTTTGAACATGGCCTTGCTAAAGGGAAGACTGGAGTATGAATCTTGATAGTTCTGGGCCTCATCCTGCCAACATGTAAACACCCAAATATGTTCAGTTTTCATTAAACTGTTCACCAAAATAAAATTACTCATGCACTTAATTCCTTGCAGAATGGATTACTGAGTTGCTCCAGTAAAAGTATCAACACCTCAAACTTTGTTAAGAGATCAGATGTTGCAAGGCATTAAGCAAAAACAAAGTTGAATTTATGGAGTTAATTACCATGCTCAAAGGATTCAAAATATTTTCATAATTTAAAATTTTATAGCCATTGCTATTTGCATTTATTTTAACAGTGCAAAAGCATCCTGGTCAAATTCCAATTAAATAATTACATTTGCCTACCTAAAATTCTGCCTGCACTTTTAATTGGATAGGGCACACTTCACTGCTTGTCCTAAATTGTTGTTTAGTGCTGCTGTGCAATATGTAAATAGCTATCACCTTCTACCACAGAGAAAGTGCATTTAGTTGTTACAGAAGTTATCCATGGCAAATTTTAGACACCATGTAAGTGGTTTCAGTACTGAAACAAATGGTACCATAGCAATATATGCCTGTATTTTCATTTGTAACAATCTCTCTCAGGCTAGAGCAGACACTCAAAAAGCCTGAGGCAGAATTGATCTAAGTTATGAGGTTTTCTGTAAGTGGCATAGTTTAGATTGGTAGCAACCAGAACACATATTTGCTTTTGGTTGGGCTGGACAAATCTTAGACCAGGTCCCACCACTGCTAAATCAGTCTATGGGTGGGTTTACAATTTGCCGTGCTTTAGTACTTCCTTCTGGTATTGAAGCACTAAAGCACAGCGCAGTATGGGTGGTAACTGCACCATGCACATGGCACATAGTTAGATTTTGTAGCTACATTACCATAGTGATGCACTGTACTGAGGGAGTGCACCACTACAGCGATGTAGCTGGTGATCACGTGTGGACCAATGTGATTGCTACAACATAGTGCATCATACAGCAACACAGCACATAGGGTGACATGTAGATGCACCCATGTGTGCCAAACTTCTGTTCTGTTATGGGTATAGACTGGTTTCCCAATCAATTATCCAAGTAAAAGTGTAGTCTGTACTTAGTCTCATAATCCATCTTTAATACTATCCCTTCTCAGAACTGATATGATCTCCACAGGTTGTGTGCCTGTAGTTGGAATGGGTTGATCAGCAGCTATATGCCCACAATCAGCATCAAGATTATCTTCTCTGTACCCTAACCCTGGAATATGCCTCTAAATCTCTTGCTTGAGAGTGCCCTCTGTAGGTTTATGGTAGCACTAGAATTATCAAAGATAATGTATCCCTTACGCTGCCTCTGCTGTGCGAGGATTTCCTGGTTAGTGCCTTTCTGCAGCATCCTGCAGGAAACTGGCCCTTAGGTTGTTAAATTTGTGAAGAGCCTTGGGATCCTGGGATGAGAATTACACTGCACAATAAGAGCTGGCCATTGTTATTGAAATGCTGCTTCCCTTGTGAACTCAAAACTTACACTGACTCCAGTAAGAGTTCTGAATATTACAGGAATGCAGAAGCAGCTCCTTCATAAACATTACCAAAACATGGAATTCCATTAAAAGCTACCTGTGCAAAAGTTCCCTTGTTACAGTCAAATATAATGCAAGAAATGCTATATTTTAATAGAGCAAAACTTGTCTACACTAGAACAAGAAGTCAAAAAATAAAATTAATACAGGTTTCCCTCAATTTATGCTGCTCATGTGTTCCTGGAGAATGTAGCATAAATCAAAGTCGCTTAAAGCGAACCCACTTCACAATGTAACAAATAGGGATAGGTTTCCATGGCAGTGAGGGAGGCAGGAAGGGAGGAAGTGAGGCTGGGACTAGGGAAGGGGCAGGGGGAGGGGTGCCGCTCCCAGGGCTGCACAAGGCAGCAAAGCGGAGGGAACAGAGTGGCACTCACCCCAGCACTGGCTGCAGCAGCCCCGGGAGCAGCTGGCGCCAGCTACCTGCTGCCTGCAGCCACTGGGCTGCACCGTGCTCCACCTGTCTCCACTCACCTCTACTCCTGGGCTGCGCCATGCCCTGGTGGAGGCAGCTGGTGTCAGTTGCTCCCAGGCCCACTTAAGCTGGGGCTGGGGTAAGTGCTAGGCCCTGGGCCACCCAGGGCTCTGCTTGTCTGCACTCGCCCCAACCCATGCTGGAGCAGCCGTGGAAGCAGCTAACACCAGCTGCTTGCACCATAGCACGGCAGACCCCAGAAGCTGGGGTGAGCCCAGGTGTAGGGGGACAGGCACAGCACGGTGCAGCCCAGTGGCCACTTGAGTGAGTGGAGCCACGGCCTCTCCCTTCCCCTCCCCTCCCCCACAGACTTACCTGCTTGGACCGGGGGTGGGGCATCTATGCTGATCGCATAAGAGTGAATTTATCTCACATAACGAATTGTGGGTCTAAATATGCTCATCACATAAGAGCAAATTCACGTATAAAGAACCCGTAATAATCGAGGGAAACCTGTAGTCAGTACAGGATTCCATCTTGTGCAAGCAAACCATTCAGGAAATAATTAACAATATTTAAGAAACAGGCAGCTACTGAAAGCCAAAATATTGTGATGAAATATACTTTCTACCTATTGTCAGGCCAATTACATGATTGTTGAAATTTGAGGGTCATGTTGCATAATGCAGGCCCAATTCTCAGTTGAGGTAAATCTGATTTTAATCAGACAGGTCTACACCTACATGACTAGGTCAGCACCACAATCTGGTCTAGTTTCTTGAGGTCAACTGAGCCCAGTTAAATCCTGTAATTCTAAGAGTGCCTCTAAACAATGTCTACTTTCTCCCTGGATGAGATTCATTTCCTACCTTTGTAATTCCACTGATTTTAAAGGAATTGGGCTAAATGTACCAGCCTAAGATGAGGCCCATTATCTATATGAAAAGACAGACTGGGTGCATCTACATGAGACGTTTACTGAAAAGTTGCCTAATTAGCTCTGCAGTAAACATCTTGATGTCCACACATGCAGCCATATTAGGCCACAAGAAACCAATAAACCTTATAGCAAGTTATTAGTATTTACAAGTACTAACCTGCTGCAAGCTTTTTTCATGCAGAGCTACGTACCCATTGACACTGACCCGGCTGCCTAGAACATGAGGGTGCTTCAGTGTGGGGGTGCCAACTGGCTAGCCCTGCACTGGAGCACCCTTGTACTCCATCCAGCCCCTCTGCAGCACACTGAGCCAGGCTGGAGCAGCCCTGGGCTGGCAGGCTGACTGACCGGGTCCCCTTCCAGCTGGGACTACTTCAACCTGGCTCAATGTGCTGCAGTCCCCGGGAGCATACTTAATCACAGCTCCTGGGAGCAATAAACTTCAGACCGATATATGGTGGTATTTATTGCTGTCCATTAATATGTACATATGGATGTGTCCACTGACCACAGACACACAAAAAAATGGCTTTGCGCAAGGCATCAGTAAGAGGAATGAGTCAGAATTTGCTCTTTCTGGAACAGGGGTATACCCCAAACGATGTACCACAGACAATTCAACGGTCTTACTGTGTTATTTCAGACCACCCCCAAATTTCACCTATGAGTTCTTTTGGTGCTATGCCTGCATGGAATAAACTGGATTTAAATAATGGATATAAGAAAAATTCCTGGCTCAAAAACCTTCTGACAACTTACTGAAGGGACATGGGATACTTATGTAGTCAAATGTAGCTGTTCACTAGCCAGAAATGTGAGTGGCAGCCACAACATGCTGTGCTGTTCTATGTAGCCTTTCCAATAGTTAAAAACGTGACAGCTGTGGGTTTGCTTTATGACTCCCACATTCTGCTCACAACTCTTTGCTATGCGGGCAGCCACACAGAAAGTTACTGCAGGCTTGTGCTCCACAGTGAACTGGTGGTTTTTGCAGGCTCTTCTTTTTAAGTTTCATTCTAACTGGATTTGGGGCCTTCCACATCTGTAAATATTTCACCTCAGTAAGTGATCATACACCAAACTTCAGCAGAGCCTGTGAAAAATTAGGGGGCTCAACATGGCAACAGGAGAAGGCTCTTAGGGTTCAATCCTGCAAGGTGATGGGTGCCAACTTCCATTGGTGACAGTGAGAGTTGAAGGCTGTGAGCACTTTGCAGCCTAAAGTCAGTATTAACTATGTAATATTTGTTTTATCAGTGCAATGTTGTGTTTCAGAAGTTTTAAGAGAAAAATCTTTTGGGACAGTAAGATACAATCTTAGAAGACATGCAGTGTATTACCTCCGTGTATTTGGACATAAGAACAAGTTCTGCAGGATTTCCTTTTAAGTGACAGATAAACTTAAACATTACTGCATACATTTTTTGCCAGGAGATATTAAAAATAACAAAGGAAACTGGCTTAAAAAGTGTCTGCCAAATAGGTATTCAGTGAAGGAAATTTAAAAAATGGGCATTAGGATTAGGATTTTTTCATATTACATACATTGTATGTGTGTGTTTGTGTATCTATTTAAACACACACAGATATATAAACATATGAGATATATGTGATATATAAAGAAACATTCAGAAAGAAGCTTATTATTAGCACTGGACACTGAGTTCACAAAGCTTTTGTGTGATCCAGCTGATGCAGAGATTATAGCAGACTGATTTTTAAAAACTGCTGACTCAGTTGATCAGACCCAAGCAAGTCTTGCCATTATCACCCAGGTGCTCTTTTTCCCCTCCCTCTCTCTGAATGTCTCTATCCATACCCAGGTCACCATGTGCCCTGCCAGAAACGTGCTGACTGGCTATAGAGGGGGGCTTGCAATTCAGGTAATTAATTCTATTCTAATGTAGGTTAAGCAGGTGTGAAGCCTACCTTCATCCAAAGAGAAAGTAGAGGCTGTTTAGGAGCACTCTTGGAATTACAGTATTTAATTGGGCTCAGATGACTTCATGAAACTAAACCAGACTATGCTGTCAACCTAGTCACACAGGTGTAGACTTACCTACTCCATATCTAGTTTGGGCAAATGGCTATTTTTTCCCACTTTGGATTTACAGTAACAATAACACATGACTAGATAGCTAGCCTCCTCTTCCCCACCTACACCAAAGTACACTTGTGCTGAAGCCCATACTAGATGACTAACAGACCCATGCAAAGTGGCTAGTATTTGCTTCAGATTCAGATTCGTCCTATTCAGGGGACAGTGATTTGAATCACTGAATCAAATTGATTCAGCTGAATCTGATTTGGAGATTCGGCCACCACTGAATTGGCCAAATCTCTGAATCAAACAGGCCCTATCCCCTGCCACCTCTCCCGGCCCCATCAATGGCTGCCCTGCCCAGCCACAGCTCTTGGCTCTTTAAAAAAAAAAAGAAAAAAAAAGAAAAGAAAAGAAAAGGCCCCATGCTCACCAGCTGTTGCCAGGCGGGGGGTGGAGGAGACGATCCTCACTGCCCCCCACTGCCCCATGCTGCATGGGGGGGCTCTGCCACAAGCCCCCATTCCCCCGCCTGCTCTCTGATCACCCCCCATGGCTGCCCCGCCCAGCCCCAGCTCCCAGCTCTTAAAAAGAAAAGAAAAAAGCCCCACATCATTGCTCCTAGGTGAGGGGATGATCCCTGCTACCCCCCACTGCCCTGTGCTGCATGGGGGGCTCTGCCACAAGCCCCCAGAAGCCCTGATGGATACTGGAGCAGCTGGTGAGTGTGGGCTTTTTTTTTTTTTAAAAAGAACCAGGAGTCAGGGCCAGGCGGGGCGGCTATTGATGGGGCTGGAAAAGTGGGCAAGGGACGGGGGCTCAAGGCAAAGCCCCCAACACAGCACAGGGCTGTGGGGGGCAGCAGGGATCTCCCCCCCACCTGACAAGGGCTGGTGAGTGCAGGGCTTTTTTTTTTTTTTTTTTTTAAATGCTGGGATGCTGAGGCCGGGCAGGACAGTCATTGATGGGGCTGAGAGAATGGACAGGGGTTGGGGAAACTTAGGAGGGATGGGGGAGCAGGCAGGGGATGGGGCCTGGCAGGGGTCCCCCTATGGTCCCCAACCTGCTCCTCCAGCCCCCACCCCACCTCGCCCCCTACTTACCGGTATGGAATCCAGGTCCAGCTCCCTGCAGCTGTGAGTGGGGACTGCCTGAATCTCCAAAGTTCTCTGAATTTTTTCTGAATCAATTCAGAGAGCTTTGAATTGATTCGGACCTTTTTAATGGTCTCCCGATCCAACTCAGATTTGGAGATATGGCTGCTGAATGAGGCCGAATCTCCTCTGAAATCGAATCAGTACCCAAAGCTTCGCACAATCCTAATGATTAACACACAGCTTCTTGGTTTTAGAATTAACTAGACTGAGCTGTTGGAACAAGAGGAGTGATGTATCAGTTTCTTTTCATCAAATCATAGTCAAAATGTGATATGATCCTTTCATAACCAAGTTTAAAATTACAGCATTTCTGCTGTTATTAAAAGGAAAGCAAATTCAGAGCCTACATTAGGTTTTTCAGAGCCTACATTAGGCTCTGTGGAAATCTACGTTAGGTTTTCAGAGCCTACATTAAGTTTTTAATACAAAAAAATTCTGTGTGGCAGAATCTTTAAATTCTATTTAATTTTGGTTAAAATACTGTTATTTGAAGGGGGAAAATTGCACATTGCACCAAATATATTTATTTATATTTATTGTCTGCAAATGACAGGTCTATTATTGCAACCTCCCTGCGTATGCAACCAATACTTAATCCTTGGAGGAATGATTCTGGTCTTGGGTCCAATGTGTTCTAAGCAAAGCAGCTTTCTGCCTTGAAATGAGCATTTCTCCTCTGCTTGTAAAGAACTGCCCTTCCCTTGATCTATTTACTGTATAGTGCAAGTTGTTTAGGAAATGATGCCCCCTAAAAGATTATTTCAGCAATTTAAATTGGTATTTTATAGTACTCTCCTAATTAGCAGTCATTTAAGATGGTTGGAAATTGCTCTAAATTATGGGGGAGACAGCATGACTTTAAAGAAATAATATGCCTGTAAATGCCTTGTATGCCCTGGTATCTCTTGTGTGGCACTTTATACACTCTCCCATTTGAAAAAGTCCACTGCTATTCAAGTCTCAGGTCAATTTTGAGGTCAGTGAGTGCTGCAGCTATCATATTAGGTATCTTACAAATGAAGAAAAGAGAGAGAGCACAAGAAAATAAAAAAGAAAATAGGATTCAGTGACACACTTAGGCCCTTTCGTCTTGTAATAAGGTTAATTCTGTGTTTGCATGTAAAACTTAAAGCTGAGATAGCCACTTGCTACATGCACCTAATCTAACATTCCCTTTATCACATAAGTAGTCAGAACAAAGGTGAGTGTTGTAGTCCTGGAAATAGGACTATTCACTTAAGACTTGATGTTAGAACAGGGGTGGGCAATTATTTTGGGGAGAGGGCTGCTTACCGTGTTTTGGCAAGCCGTTGAGGGCCACATGTGTGCCCCACAGCCTGGTTGCCATCTTGTGACTGGAAGTCCCATCCCCTAACCCTGACCAGAAGTCCCTCTCCTCGCCCCCGGAAGTACTCCTTTCAGCAAGGGGTTCTGCCTTCTCAGAACCAAAAAAATACAATATTATAGTCTAAAAAGCGAACATCTAAAACATTCATTAATTTGATTTTATAAAATATTTTTGACCTAATTTACATGTATTTGCGTAGAGTATATAGAAGTGATTGTATATAATAGCTTAAAATTAAGTTTTACTCTTGTATTTGTAGAGGACTGTGGGTGTGTAGGTATGTGTGGTGTGGGGGACAGTGTGGGTTTGCCTGTGGGGGGGTGGATAGGTGTGGGGGGTGTAGGTGAGGGAGCATGTGGGTGTGTGGGTGTGGATATGTGGGGTGTAGATGGGTATGGAGTTTGTGGGGGGCTGTGTATGGGAGAGGGTGGCTGGGGTGTGTGAGGGGGTGTGGGTGTGTGGGTCTGCATGTATAGCAGAGCGAGGGGGGTTGTGGATGCATGTGTATGGTGAGGTGTCTGTGTAGGACTCACCCTACACATACACACACCTAGGTACTGGCACCCCATACTCCCTGGTCTGGTGATACAGTTGGAGCAGCGTGGGGGCAGGAAAGCAGGGAAATGGCTAGAGGTGGGGTGGGGTGGGGTGGGGTGGGGCTGGGCTGCTGCATTCTGCTGATGGCTCCCCCGGGTCCTACTGCCCCTGGCTCTTGTCATCTTTGAAAAGCAGCCAGGAGCAGGTAAATACTTTGTAAATTTATTAGGGGCCCTGTAGGTTAGATAGAATGGCCTGGCAGGCCGGATCTGGCCTGAGAGCCATATTTTGCCCACCCCTGTATTAGAAGATGCTGAGGACTTGAAGTGCCAAACACTTACAACCCCTTGAACATAGAGACTACTAATATGTAAATACCTAAGAGCCAGATCTAGAGATGATGTAGATATGCCCAATTCAACAGATGTCAATGCTGCTATGCCAGTTAAGCCAAGCTGAGAAGAGGCCATATAATTCAGTGCATGTTTCAGATTAATTGTTCATATGCCTATACATAGTTTCCCTTAAAATTCTTATTTTAAAAACAATTATGTTGGGAATCTCAAAGCCCAGAAATACTGACCAGAAATCTGAAATCCAGATGTGCTAATGTTCAATTCTCCCTCTCAGTTCTACCTGAAATTAAGTCTGAACCCCTTTAAACATAAAAGCTGAAACTGTGTATCTTTGACCCAATGGTTGACTCAGTAATTCAATGTTTGTCTGATATGGAAACACATTGTATAAGACAGTCAATGAATGTCCTCACCTAATATTCTAATCCAGACTGGTATGAGAATTATTAACAGTAAAATATTTCCAACACTTTTTTTTTATATTCTTGTGTTTAAGATTCAAATAATGCCCACTTTTTTCAAAGAAATAAAAAATAGATCAATGGAATTTATTAGTGTTGTTCTCTTATTTTAGTAATCACTTATTATTTGTAACATGCCACAGGCATGAATAGCATTTTACAGGTAATGATGGGGTAGGTAAGATATTTTGCAATGATATGCCAATTTACCAGTTCATTATGAAATAGTTTGGAATCCTTTATATCTTTTCTTAGATATAATTATTATTAATATCTAAAAAATGGGATTCCATATTTGTATTAAGATACAAATATGACAAAGTTGGGTAAAAATATCTAATGCAGCATTCAACTAGCTCTTTACTAAAATTCCCATTCTGCAACACATCCAATTTTAAGAAAAATATTTTTCACCCCTGTTTAAATGCATATGTTTTCAAATTAGCCAGTTATATTCTATAGGAAACTGTCTCTTTTATGCTTCAAGTCTCCAGCTGCCACACAATTTATATCTCTTTCCTCTCCTCTTTGTTTTTCAGCCATTTTCCCTGAATGTCAAAGTCAATTTAGTGCATTTCACTTTGCTGAATAAATCAGAGGCGAAATCCTTGCTAAAAGTGAAAATTTGATTTGCTAAAAGGAGCTTAGGGCAACTATTAATCAATATATCCAGAGTGTCAAAGCTAAGGCCATGATAGACATGCATTCATTTAGAGATTGGTTGAAGCAGATAAAGAGGGATACTGGGGGAAAAAAGTACAACGACCAAACCCAAGTGTGTATTGGGGGCAGGGGGTGGAAAACAGAGAAGGAACCACTAGGAAAGAGGAAAAGGACAATACTCATTCTATATAAAAAAATAGGCTTCAAAGAAGTAAAAGAAAAAATCTGTTTCATTCTGTTTCTGGGAAAAATGGATTTTATTGGAGGATTTAATTTTTTTTAAGTATTCTGTAACATAGAATGACAAATATGTGAGAAGTGGAAAGTTCTGTGATCAGTTCAACTGGTCTCTTCCCTTACTCCTTGGCCCACAAATTACATTTTTCTATAAGGAAGCTGACCTGGGAAATAAAAATCTAAAATGGTAGTAGCTACTTGAGTGGTGTATGTCTGCATGACTTCAACTGGATGTTTTTATGACAACTCCTTTTGAGTCCTACAGAACATTTATTTTATACTTTGGTGGGTGCTACAAATGCTGAAAGGGAAATACATTTTTTGTTTTCTTTTCTTCCTTTTCTTTTAATTTAATACACCTTAAAGAAGCCAAAATTAACCACAGAGGAAAGAGAAGTGTTCATTTTATCATCGAAAAAGTAGAGAACACCAGGAGCACAGACTTCTTCACCTCACCTTCCCTGAATGCCTCAAGCATGGAATCAGTCTTTCCTGATCAGCAGACGCACAAATACTGTTCATATCTGAAGAAGCACTGAGTGTCAAAGTGCATGACAGGTTTGTCACTGTTGTCAGTACAAGTGGGAACATGTGCCCAAAGATCTGTCGGCTATAAGATCTCAGATAAATGTTACAGGTATTTTTAAACTAAGTATCTCATTCAATGGAGGGAGCGGACTTCAAGCCCCATCATTTGCACCTCTGCCTGCTCCTATTTTATTTGCAAACTGGTCATTCTTAATACCTGACCCCAATTATGCATCTTTTCACACCAAATCAATGTTGCCTTCTTTTGGCACAGTCTATGTTAGGGTCATTGTCTAAAAATTACCCACTGTCATTAGCACTGGTTCAGCCCCATCAGTGCTAACAATGTAGATGTAAAAAAGTATAGTTAAACTGAGATGACCACTGAGTTTTCTACCCTGCTTGGTGCAGGTCTCATCAACAGGGTGCTCACAACACTGTTGACAACAGATGGATTCTTCTCTAGGCTACAGTTATACAAGGCCAAATGAT